>NW_017692674.1:0-5369 GCF_001879085.1 Nicotiana attenuata | reverse complement strand
GATCGCGAAGCTTTCCCCTCTACAACTACGCGAACGCATGCCTATTACTGCGAACGCGAAGGGCAATTCGCCAGCCCCAATTTTCCTTCTACGCGATCGCGGCTCGACCCATGCGATCGCGATGACTTAAAACCTGCAACACCTGGAAATGAAAAACCTGCAACTTTTCAACATCAAAATTAGCCCGTTAGACCATCCGAAACTCACCCGAGGCCTTCGGGACCTCAACCAAACATGCCGACACATCTCATAACCTCATTCAAACTTGCTCCAATCTTCAAAACACCTCAAACAACATCAAATTACTCAAAACTCATCAAATTCAAGCTTAAGTTTCTCAAAAACTTCCGAAATACACATTCGATCAAAAACCCAACCAAAACACCTCCGTATCACCTGGAATTTTGCACACACATCCCAAATCACCTAACGAAGCTACAACAACTCTCGGAATTCCATTCCGACCCTCGGATCAAAATCTCACCTATCAACCGGAATTCGCCAAAATACTAACTTTGCCAATTCAAGCCTAATTCTACACCGGACCTCCAAAATTATTTTCGATCACACTCCTAAGTCACAAATCATCCCCCGAAGCTAACCGAATCATCGGAATCCACATCCGAGCCTCCTAACATATAAGTCAACGTCAGCCTTCCTTAAAGAGACTAAGTGTCTCATTTCCTTCTAAAATCAATCCAAATCAACTCGTTCACACAAGACGCTATAATGAAGCAAAAAGAAGAAGGAAATGGGGGAAACGTAGCGGTAACCCGGGAGACGACGGGTCGGGTCGTCACATCCTCCCCAACTTAAACAAACGCTCGTCCTCAAGCGTACCCAGAGTTGTTCTAAAAGCCAACCAATCGCTGAGTAACCTTACCATGCATATACCCGGGGGTGATCCCCCATCACCCTATCTCATATAGGTCCGATAACACATTGTAACTGCAATTTCATAATCCAATCTAGCCCATAAACCTTAGAACCACATTTCCATTTCCGAGATCATACACAAGTTCAGAACCTCCCATCTATATTCAGAACAAACCCGAACCAGCTGTAATAACCCATACCTGCAACCTCAGGTGCAATTACCTGATATTCCACATAACTCAAACATATGTAGCGATAACTTCCATTCACAGCAGCTGCACACAAGGCCTGAATACCTGTAGAAAACCTCTTAACAACTAAAGTTTCATTCCAATACTTTTACATATACTGCAACTGATAACCAAAACACGTAGCAAGCCATCACCATTTCTCAGATCAACCATTCATGAAACCACTTCTCCTTTAGCAAATACTACATCAAATTTCTTAGCCGAAGCTCGATATTATCCTTCCAACATACTGAAATCGAATCTGCTCGTACTCATTAATGATCCCAACGATCTCATCTCATCAACACACTACTCTGGTGACATTACACATTAGTACAGGCCTAAGCCACAACTCGCACGATACGTGCACCAATAAGCAACAGTCTGAACATACTCAAATCATGAAAATGGCTCAAATGAAAGAGCTGTACTTCAAGCCCTCCAGTACCACCACAACACAAAACTGAGAACCCGTCTCCTATCATAGAGACAGAACACACAAATTTACTCGCAGTATCATACCTCCACATAACTTCGTCCCAATGCGTGGCCTCATCCAGTACGAACCGCTTAGGCAATAAGCCACCCCGTACATAATCAAAAGTCTCGCATGATGCCACAAAGTGCCGATAGGCTACCGATTAAATCGTGGTACAAAAAGGAAGACGAACTCTGGAAGGAACTGCCTAACTCGCGCACTAATACGTGCTCTCCTCAGAAAGATAGGAAGCAAGGCATACAAAAATAGCATATAGAAAACTATGCTCAATATCACACTGTTGCGGCGCGCAAGCCGATCCAAATAATACACTCATGGCGGCGTGCCACCCGATCCACACATAACACTCACCTAAAGAGGTGTACATCGAGCTAAATTTCTCATTAATATAAAATACCGAATTTCGGTCACAAGCACGCTAAGTGCATAATACCGTCCCTGAGGGGACATATAGTGCTATAAGCTACCAAAACTCAAGCTCAACTGAGGTGCGATATACAATCTGAATCTCGAGAGCCATTTTGCTGATAAACATCATTTCTACGCGGATCCTCAACACATAAGCATTTTCTCAAACCGTCTCACAACTCACACGGCGCAGTGTATCACTGCATAAAATATCTGACAACGAAATAACACCCTGACTCCTCCTCCATAAGTAGCGCATCACTGAAATGAACTCGTTTGGCCTGACATAGAGCCCATATTCACATTTGAATCCATCCACCGACCTCAAGCCGATTATGATCGCACTGAACTAGGTTAATTACCTTTCAAAGGTCCCTAACAACTGATCTTCCGCTCGTAACATATAAGAACATCCATCAAAGTCGGAGAAATCATCCGTAGTCCACAACTCAATAGACTGAGTGCCCTCCGGGCATATTTTCTCAATTCAATGATATTATCACAACCTTCATACTTGGTTCAAGTCTTCAATCAATCAAGTGACTAACTGCCATACTTACACACTCTTCCTGTGGGACACCCTCCCACAACCTACCATTACAAATAACTGGGTCGTACCTCCAAATCATCGGCCGCACTAACGCTGAAAAGCGATCAAGAATTATTAACCAGGATGCAAAGCCTTTTCACAAAACACCGTTCTCAGGTGACGCTGAAGACAATACCGACTTACCTTAAACGTCGAAACTACTTCCCTGCTCATCCGAGCTCGTGACGTCCTTGTCCATACCGAGATGTTACCTCTATCTTCACTTCAAATTCCATACCACTCATTGCACCCAACATGCCAACATACGATAGGACACGCTTTTCATCATAGCTTCGGAACCACTATTAGATTAACACTTCATCATATAAAACTTTCCACTTAACTCACTTCAGGAAAACCATAGCAACACAAAGGTGAATTCTCATAACCGTAGAATATGCAAATCTCTAAGTAGTGGTCTAATCCACCATAACCCTTTCGGGATCCACCTACACGTAACAGGGGACCATAACAATGGAATACTCTTGAATAACATCAATTACGACGGACGACAGGCCTCACCCGTACCGCCACAAATCACACGCGTAACTTGATCATGCTGAAGGAATTGATCTCTACCACCAATATGCCATCAGATATATGGCTAACCAATCCATCTTCTTTCGACTTACCCTGATTGCCCTATGAATAATAGTAACTGCATTCAACATATAACACCCTCCATCTGCACTCATCCCGAGTGACTTTGACTCACGAGACCATGTTGTCTCACATCCCACGAACCATTTTGTACCTTCCAACTGCTACATCGCAAGTCAAAACATCATAGAACATTCTACGAATTCCGAACCATTACCTGCACCTTCCTTATAGTGCTACATAGAAGCCCATAATTGATATAGAAAAATTACACATCTTGACCTCTCCCAATGGAGACTCAGTTTCTAATCACATATACAAATTTAAGATACCCAATTGTCACATGTAGAATCTCGACCACATTAGTACCATTCTCGAGAGTCATTTACTCTATTTAACTGCATTTATCCTGATCAAATGAACAGAACCACCCGTGCCTCGTTAGCACTCTGACACCGCAGGATATGACCTCATCACAATACAAGCAAGCATCTTCCTGCTCTATGCACCGAGCATTCTTTACTAATAGCAACTTAAGACATCCTGTGATTCTCACACACATACGAGGCATCGTATAACCTTTGAAATAAAAAAATAAAAAAATTCTTCACAGCCATCCTCGACCTCAATCTTCGTAAGCCATAACTCACTCACCAACGCGCCTCAAACTGGAACCAACATAACACTTAGCCGTGCAATAAACTTAATCAATAACAACTCCCCAACTTGGCTCGAAGCCATAGATCAAAACGCACTCAATAAATCATACGCATGTACTCTATTGCTGTCATAATATCATAGTGAGATCAACTCAAATCCCTTATAAGCTTGTGAATACATAGATCAGTTAGAATTTAACTCTTCTGCAATTCTCACCTTCGCAACAGATACACCCACTCCCTAAGCGACCCAATTTAGATTTCAACACGTGTATTTCACTTGTAATTGACATCTTCTAACAGACAACATAGGGATCACACAACTTCAGTATACTCCGCAGGAGATAACCCACCTGTTTCACATCAAACTAGCATTTTTGTATACCTTCCTCTGTTATACACATTACACAGTCACTTAATCTTCCTGAGTCTGAACTCATACCGCAGCATAAAATTTACTTCACTCCCAACTAGGAGACACGAAAAGATTCTTCACGCGCCCATAACTCGGAGCTACACATCCAATCACAATGGAAATCATATACTTAATAGTTCATCTATTATCCCGCAGACCTTCCTCGTCACTTCCAAGTTACATAGATATATCTCGCAGTACAAACATACTCATCACGTAGCTAACCAACCGTCACTCCCACTAATAGGGACAATACCGAACATATAAGTTCAAAACACTTGCTCACACAATCAGCACCTCGGTGCTCAAGCCATAGGCAGAGATTCGGCCTCAAGTCCTCCAGACTGGCCCAACATCAAACTCACAGAGATCACGTCTCACCCCTCGATCAGGGATTCACAAGCCATCAAGGCACATCTGATACTGAGCGCTCGTTCGCGCATACGAACTCGTGGAAGGAATTTCAAGAGTTTCTTTTCAAGTTGAATCAAGGACGTACGATAAAAATTCAAGAATGTGAAGTTTTCCTAAAGGTTCTGCAGCCTCTCGAGGATAAGTACAGACGTCTCCGTACCGATCCACGAGACTCTACTAAACCGGCTCATGACTCGCGAGACCAAGTAACCTAGGCTCTGATACCAACTTGTCACGACCCCTACCCCGATCGTGATGGGGCCCAACACACTGCTAGGCAAGCCCGACCAATTTAACAACCTTAACCCTTTTTATGCAGTTCATAATTCAATTAACACAAATAATTACTAAGTCATAATACTGAAACTCTGAAATATAGTTAAAACATGCGGAAAACCCAAGTAGAAATACTACTACTACACAGCCCGAAGAATCCGGTGTCACAAGTCTAAGCCTCTAATACACGGGTGTCAACCTACTACATATTACTCTAAAGAAATGCGGAAATAAAGCAAATAGGTTAGATGGGAAGATCAGGACTGCGGACGTCATGCAGCTACCTTGATGTTCCCAGATATGATGCTCGGCAGAGAAACTCCGTCACTCAGCCTCAGTGGTTCGCACCTAGATCTGCACACAAGGTGCAGGGAGTAATGTGAGTACTTCGAACCCAGAGAGT
>NW_017692673.1:3587-5370 GCF_001879085.1 Nicotiana attenuata | reverse complement strand
ACTGTCAATCTTGGGAAAACCCCTTTCGATAACTCTTAAAGGCTATTCTTCTGTGGCTTGCTCTCTCACTGCGTAGCTGATTGTTTTTCCCACTATCACTGTACTTCGGATTTAACTTAAACTCTTTGGGTTCTAACACATGTTCAGTATTTCAAACTGTCATCCACTCACTAGAGTTAGCCTGGCTAAGTGAATCAAATTGTACCTCTACTAGCTCTGCTGAATGTGCTAATTCACTGTATCAACTCAAAACTTACTTACTATTCTTTTACTAACCACCTGCTACCATCATGTTTTCTTGCTCTACTTTGAATAACTAAAGTGAAGCATAAGGTTTATCCTAACTTCCCTCATTATCTGACCACATTCTTTTGCCGTACACTATCATTCTTTTTGAACTATGCACATGGATCAAACTTAGGGAAATTTCATATGTCATAAACAAAATTGGAATATCTAACCCCTAACTTTCTATATACTTCAAAATCATATCATACTATAAACATCCGCGGTAATCACTTAGTCACATAACCTAAGGGGGAACTGCCATATCTTTTATCTTACATCAATAGTTGCTTCTTATAGTAACTTACTAACGTGGTACTTGCTAGTTCTGATTTGAATAAATCTGAACAACTTAAAATCATTCCCTGAAATTCAATATCGACTGCTCTTGGTTCTCATTTCGTACGTCATATCTTCTTAGTCATATGCATGAGTAGTACGAAAAATACATCTCTGATAAATCAATTCTTGCACCATCCGGCGAGTCTTGAGTCTTAATCCAGACTTAAAATATGCGGAGATTTCACTATAATCACCGTTTTACATTTTCTTTTAGCACCCATAGGCATCACTGTATACCCACCAGTCACCAAAATTTTAATACACTGAAAATTGGAGATCTGGTAACTGAATAACTGATAATTGACATACTGAATAACCATAAACTTGCTAACTGAAAGATTGTACAACTGGTAATTGAGGTAAACTGATAACCATAGAACATGATAACTGCTTTTGTACTTTCTGATAAGGTTATGCTCTAATCGGTACTACTACCCGTGTCATCCCACTTTTAGCATCCTCTCATGTCTCATTTGTTACCAACCTATACTCCATAATTATACCCAACATAACAATCCACAAAAGACTGTATCTCATGTTTTGCACAATTGTCAACGAGGATGTGGATGTTTGGTAATGGAAAGTTATCCTTGGGGCTTGCTTTGTTCAGATCCCGATAATCAACACATACTCGGGTTTTCCCATCTTTATTTGGCACTGGGACCCTATTAGCCAACCATGTGGTGTATCGTACCACTCTGATCACACCCGCTTTCAACTGTTTGGTGACTTCTTCTTTGATCTTGTCGCTGATGTCGGTTTTAAACTTTCTCTATTTTTGTTGGACAGGGGGATAACCGGGGTAAGTTGGCAATTTGTGCACAACTAAATCCATACTAAGTCCTGGCATATCATCGTAGGACCAGGCAAACACGTCTTTGAATTCGAACAAAAGTTGGATCAATGCATCTCTAGTTCTTTCATCAGTGTGAATGCTGATCATGGTTTCCTGGACCTCTTCCGAACTACCCAAATTAACTGGCTCGGTTTCATTTAAGTTTGGCTTAGGCTTATTCTCAAATTGTTCCAATTCTCGGTTTATTTCCTTAAAAGCCTCATCTTCATCATATTCTGGTTCTTGATTCATTATTTCACAATTAGACAACGTGTTAGGATCTGGGCATGAAGTCCGCAAGCATGTCATGTTATTTAAGTC
>NW_017692673.1:0-1303 GCF_001879085.1 Nicotiana attenuata | reverse complement strand
ACCTAGTCTGATGAACTTTCTCCTAGGATCAAAATCTTAGTCTGATAAAATACCACAAAAAAGAAGAAAAGTGACCTAGTCTGATGAACTTTCTCCTAGGATCAAAATCTTAGTCTGATAAATTACCACAAAAAAGAAGAAAAGTGACCTAGTCTGATGAACTTTCTCCTAGGATCAAAATCTTAGTCTGATAAATCTTTCTCCTAAGATAGAAAACCTAGTCTGATGAATTTTTTCCTAGAAAATTAAAAATAAAAAAGAAAGAAAAGAGGATGTCTCGATTAAAAAAAAAGGTCATCTGTTCATGCCTTTGAAAAAAAAGCGTTGGGAAAATTTGTTTAAAAGAATGATTTTCTCAAAAGAAAAAAAAAATGAAATTGATTTTCTTCCACAAAAAAAAAAGAAAAGAAAAAAAATTCCTTCTTTGTTCGTTTTAGCATACGGTACGTAATTCCCTAGTCTCCTTTTCCAACATAGGGTCTCCACTCCCTAGTTGATGCCAGCATAACTTGATGCTAACATAGGGTCACCACTCCCTAGTTGATGCCAGCATAGGGTCTCCACTCCCTAGTTGATGCCAGCATAACCTGATGACAACATAGGGTCACCACTCCCTAGTTGATGCCAACATAGGGCCACCACTCCCTAGTTGATGATTTTCCAACAATAGGGTCTCCAATCCCTAGTTGATTTCATTTTAGATATAGGGTCTCCGCTTCCTAATATCTTTTTCCCAAAGATACACAATCCTGACTTTTATTGCTTTCAATAAAGAAGTAGTTTAGAATTTTATTATAATAACTCACGAAATTTTCCTAGTGAAAACTGAGGCAGAAAATTTCGTTCGTTTGTTTGTTTTGGTGTCTGAGCAGGTTTTACCTCGAGGCACAGGGTTCAAGACGACCAAAAGTAGGAGTCTCATCCAAAAAAAAGAAGGACAATCTTTATAGCTTCTGCAAATGGCTTGCCCATAGCAGACATCATGTTTTGGAAGTAATCAGCCTCTTGGGCTTGCAAGAAGACACTGACCATCTCGGTCTCATCCATTGGGGGCTTTACCCTGGCAGCTTGTTCGCGCCACTTGACAGCATACTCTCGGAAACTTTTCGAAGACTTCTTTTTGAAATTGGACAAAGAGTTTCTATCTGGAGCTATGTCCATGTTGTACTGGAATTGTCTAACAAAGTCTCGGGCCAAGTCATCCCATATGTGCCAGCGGGAAATGTCTTGATCCATATACCATTCGGATGCGATCCCGACTAAACTCTCCCCGAAGTAGGCCATTAGGAGCTCTTCTTTTCCA
>NW_017692672.1:5151-5371 GCF_001879085.1 Nicotiana attenuata | reverse complement strand
TGCATTCCCTAGTCGCCTTTTCCCGACATTAGGGCTCCAATCCCTGAGTTGTGCCTTTTTAGACATAGGGCCTCCATTCCCTAGTCGCCTTTTGCCAACATTAGGGCTCCATTCCCTCATTTGTGCCTTTTTAGACATACGGCCTCTATTCCCTAGTCACCTTTTGCCAACATTAGGGCTCCAATCCCTGAGTTGAGCCTTTTTAGACATACGGCCTCCA
>NW_017692672.1:0-374 GCF_001879085.1 Nicotiana attenuata | reverse complement strand
CAATCCCTTGAGTTCGTACGCCTTTTTAGACATAGGGCCTCCACTCCCTAGTCGCCTTTTGCCAACATTAGGGCTCCAATCCCTGAGTTTGGCGTTTCTTAGACATAGGGCCTCCATTCCCTAGTCGCCTTTTTGCAAACATTAGGGCTCCAATCCCTGAGTTGAGCTTTTTAGATATAGGGCCTCCATTACCTAGTCACCTTTTGCCAACATTAGGGCTCTAATCCCTGAGTTGAGATTTTTAGATATAGGGCCTCCATTCCCTAGTCACGTTTTGCCAACATTAGGGCTCCAATCCCTGAGTTGAGCTTTTTTAGACATAGGGCCTCCATTCCCTAGTCGCCTTTGGCAAACATTTGGGCTCCAATCCCTGA
>NW_017692671.1:5124-5372 GCF_001879085.1 Nicotiana attenuata | reverse complement strand
TTGCCAACATTAGGGCTCCAATCCCTAAGTTAAGCCTTTTTAGACATAGGGCCTCCATTTCCAAGTCGCCTTTTTCCAACATTAGGGCTCCAATCCCTGAGTTGTGCCTTTTTAGACATAAGTCCTCCATTCCCTAGTCGCCTTTTGCCAACATTGGGGCTCCAATCCCTGAGTTGAGCCTTTTTAGACATAGGGCCTCCATTCCCTAGTCGCCTTTTGCCAACATTAGGGCTCCAATCCCTGAGTTG
>NW_017692671.1:0-230 GCF_001879085.1 Nicotiana attenuata | reverse complement strand
TCCCTAGTCACCTTTTGCCAACATTAGGGTTCCAATCCCTGAGTTGAGCCTTTTTTGACATAGGGCCTCCATTCCCTAGTCGGCTTTTGCCAACATTAGGGCTCCAATCCCTAGTCACCTTTTGCCAACATTAGGGTTCCAATCCCTGAGTTGAGCCTTTTTTGACATAGGGCCTCCATTCCCTAGTCGGCTTTTGCCAACATTAGGGCTCCAATCCCTAAGTTAAGCCT
>NW_017692670.1:0-5373 GCF_001879085.1 Nicotiana attenuata | reverse complement strand
AAACTCATTACCAAGAGTTGACAGATTCCATCTTGATCAATCACTAATTCTACAAGTATTTAATCGTACCCAATATCCTTTCAACTATCGCCCTAGGGCCATAGGTGTCTAGTATCAAAGCACAATAAATAACTTGTCAATTACTATGACGATCTCAGGTCAAAGGAAATTATTACATCACATTCTTCAAGAGAATATCCTATTGACAGTTTATGGTAATTCTAACCATTAGGAATTATCCAATGAGTCGGTTCAATGACCATATCTCTATATGCATCATCTATCTATGTGATTTAGTTAATGAGATCAACTAATCTTTATCGCATAAAGACGATCACACAAATATTGATCTAACCGGATTGCTAATGTCCAAATTAATAATCCTACGATCAAGAACAATTTAGATTAAATTGTAAGAGACTTTGCTCTCATTATCATGATCTCTATCACGATGACAAATCTCAAAATTTAATCAAGGACCTTATCAAATTAATCAAGCAATTAATAACAATGATAAAAGAATATCAAATGCCATATATATTTCATATCAAATGACGTTCACATAAATATGTTCAAATCATCAAATATGATATTGGATCTAGGGCATATCTACTATATCCCTAACAATCTCCCACTTGCACTAGAGCCAATCGCTCTTGTACTTCATCCCCAATTTCCACTTGTGCTTGTAAAACTCCTTTGCGCCAAGAGCTTTAGTGAATGGGTCTGCAGCATTTTCCTTTCCATCAACCTTTTGAATCTCGACGTCTCCACGTTCAATGATCTCTCTTATCAAGTGATACCTTCGCAGAACGTGTTTGGACTTTTGGTGTGATCTTGGTTCTTTTGCTTGAGCAATGGCTCCAGTATTGTCACACAACAATGGAACCGCACCTTCTATTGAAGGAACCACACCAAGTTCAGTTAAGAACTTTTTCATCCATACAGCATCCTTAGCAGCTTCACTAGCTGCTATATATTCTGCTTCAGTCACTGAATCAGCTACTGTAGCTTGTTTGGAACTTTTCCAACTCACCGCACCACCATTTAAGGTGAATACATAACCAGAAATAGATTTGCTATCATCTCTATCTGAAGAGAAACTTGCATCAGTATAACCTTCAAGTTTCAACTCAGAATCTCCATAGATGAGGAATTGGTCTTTAGTCCTTCTTAAGTACTTAAGAATGGTCTTCACCACCTTCCAATGTTCCTCACCGGGATTTGCCTGATATCGGCTAGTCACTCCAAGTGCATAAGCCACATCAGGACGTGTACATTTCATGGTATACATGATAGCTCCCACTGCGCTAGCGTATGGGATCCTACTCATGTGTTCTCTCTCTTCAGGTGTTTTAGGACAATCCTCCCTACTGAGAGTAATTCCAGTGCCTATAGGTAGATATCCTCTTTTGGAATTATCCATGTTATACCTCTTTAAGATGGTAGCAATGTACAAAGACTGGGAAAGTCCAAGCAGCTTCCTAGATCTATCTCTATAGATCTTTATTCCTAATATATAAGCTACCTCTCCCAAGTCTTTCATGGAGAACTGTTCAGATAGCCAAATCTTGGTACTTTGCAATGCCGGTATGTCATTCCCTATGAGCAATATATCATCAACATACAATACTAGGAATATAATTGTGCTCCCACTAACCTTTTTGTACACACAAGGTTCTTCTTCGCATCTATCAAAATTGAACTTCTCAATTGTCTTGTTAAAGCGAATATTCCAACTTCGAGAAGCTTACTTTAGTCCATAAATGGATCTTTGTAGCTTGCAAATTTTATTATGATCAGACGAAGATGTGAAACCTTCAGGTTGTGTCATGTACACATCCTCTTCTAGCTCACCATTAAGGAAAGCTGTTTTCACATCCATTTGCCATATTTCATAATCATAGTATGCTGCTATAGCAAGCAAAATCCGAATTGATTTGAGCATTGCCACGGGAGAGAAAGTCTCGTCATAGTCGACTCCTTCTTTCTGATGATATCCCTTGGAAACAAGACGGGCTTTGTAGGTCTCCACCTTTCCGTCTGCTCCAATCTTTTTCTTGAAAACCCATTTACAACCTATAGGTTTTATATCCTTTGAAGGTTCAACTAAAGTCCATACTTTATTTTCCTTCATGGATTCCATTTCGGATTCCATGGCCTTTTGCCACTTCTCATAATCAGAACTTTGTATAGCCTCTTCATAGGTCTTAGGGTCATCATCATTATGATCAACCTCATTTGATACATCATCTTGTACCAATAAATTTAATCTAGTTGGTACATGACGTTCTCGTGTAGACCTTCTAAGAGGTACGTGTACAACCTGTTCACCTTGTGTTGGATTTGGTTGTTGTTCAATTTGGTTTGGAACTGGTTCATTAACCTGTTCCTGAACTTCACTTAGTTCTTGAACTTCAACCGTTGAAGATGGCAACTTCCTTGGCAACTTCAAAACATCCAATAAAGGTTCTTCAACTTGGGTCTCATGATCTTTATTTTGTGTTGATTCATTAGTTTCTTGAACTTCATCAAGTTCTATTTCTCCATCGCAATTTCCTTCTAAAAGAAATTCCCTTTCCAAAAAGGTTGCTCCTCTGGCCACAAACACTTTATGGTCAGAAGGGTGACAGAAATAATATCCCATTGTTTCCTTGGGATACCCAATGAACCTACACTTATCAGATCTTGAGTCAAGTTTATCAGACTGTAGTCTCTTAACATAAGCTGGACAACCCCAAACTTTAATATGTTTAAGGTTAGGCTTACATCCTTTCCATATCTCATATGGTGTTGTAGAGACTGACTTAGTGGGAACTTTATTAAGTAAGTATGTTGCTGCTTCCAAAGCATATCCCCATAAATTTATTGGAAGATCAGTGAACCCCATCATAGATCTCACCATATCTAATAAGGTTCGATTTCTCCTTTCAGACACACCATTGTGTTGTGGTGTTCCTGGAGGTGTCCACTGAGAGAGAATCCCATTCTCTTTGAGATATCTGGTAAAATCTTCACTAAGATATTTTCCACCTCTATCAGACCTTAGTACTTTGATACTTTTACCAGTCTGCTTCTCAACTTCACTACGGAACCTCTTGAACATTTCAAAAGATTCAGACTTGTGTTTCATAAGATACACAAATCCATATCTTGACATGTCATCAGTGAAGGTGATGAAGTAAGAATATCCACCTCTAGCTTGAATTTTCATGGGCTCACAAACATCTGTATGAATCAGTCCCAATAATTCAGAAGCTCTTTCTCCACTTCCAGTAAATGGAGATTTGGTCATTTTTCCTTTGAGACAAGATTCACAAGTTGGATATGATTCAAAATCATACTTGTCAAGGTACCCTTCCTTGTACAACTTGTTAATTCTTTTCTCTCCAATATGACCAAGCCTACAATGCCAAAGGTATGTTTGATTTACATGATCATCTCTTTTCCTCTTAAGATTTGAAACATGCATAATAGAATTAGCATTCACATTAGGTAAGACATAAACGTCATGTTGCAGATAGCCATTCACATATAAATTATCACTATAATAAATAGAGCAAATACCATTGCCTATATTAATGCGAAAACCACGTTTGTCCAACATAGAAGCTGAAATTATGTTCGAAACAAATTTAGGAACGTAATAACAATCATCCAACATAAGTACTTTGCACGTAGGCATTATTAAAGAAATTGATCCTACAGCTACGGCTGCAACTTTTGCACCATTTCCAACTTGTAGATTAACTTCTCCTTTCTTTAGCCTCCTACTTATCTTAAACCCTTGCAACATATTACAGATGTTATAACCACTGCCAGTATCTAATACCCACAGTGAAGAATTAGTAGTAGCTAAAGAAACCTTGAAAACATTTTTCATTAATGTCTCACCTTGTTTCTTGTCCTTTAGAGTTGCAAGATACTCCTTGCAGTTTCTCTTCCAATGCCCTTTCTTCTTACAGTGAAAACATTCAGCATCATATACTGACTGCAACATCAAATCTTCAAAAAGCTCTTTACCCAGTTTGCACCCCAACTTCTCAAGTTCTTCAATAAGATCAATCATATTATTGACAAGGGGTCCAACTAGAGAGTTTTCAATGTCCAACTGTGTATCAACCATCTTCTTAAGATATTCAATGATTGCAGTTGGATCCATATTCTGATGTTTCCGCTAGAGTTCAGAACTCATAGAAGCGAGAATGATGTGTTTAATAGCAAGGCATTCTTCCAAGTATTTCTGATAAACCTCGGTGCCTTGAACATCATTCTCCGGTGGGATTATCTTTGCAGGCTTATCGGTCACATCAATAAGCTTTTCATGCATGAGAACAATTCTCAAATTTCTATACCAGTCATCAAAGTTTGGTCCTACCAAATGGTTGGTCTCAAGTATTCCGCGCAGTGATATAACAGACATATTGAGAAATCTAAAATATAGAAAAGAAAAGGCAATAATATAAGAACATATTTGCATATATCATAAAGATATGGACTTTTATCTAAATGATATTTTCACTAATTATTTTAAACTATTTACCCTCATTATAGTTTACGAAATCTTTATTTCTTTTAGTGAAGTAAAGGAATCCTTTAACAATATGTATGAGCCCCTTGGAAGTCAAGTCGTTTCTCACATATATTTTAAAGGTAGGTACTCTTACCAATTGTATCCCCATACAATTTCCTTAAATAGCTCTATGTCAAATAGTCCCCTGGTAGTCAGGTCGATCCTATTGGCATAGTTGAGTTCAACCATCATGATAGCAAAGAACTTATTAATTTTTATACTCCCCCGGGTAGTCCAGGCGTCTAGTGTAAAATTGAATAATTCTTTCAATCCATACATCTAATGCAATAAATAATTTTAACATATTCTCGAACTATAAGTCTCCTGGTAGTCAGGCCGCTCCTTATAAACAAGAAATAAGTAAAATTATTTACCTTGATGGATAGCTCTATAATAAAATATCTTATATTTTATTATTTAAGAACTCAAATTTTAGTAAGAGGGAATTGTTACTAAAACAATTTTTAATAACATAAAGATCAAATCTTTTTCTAGCATGTGAATTTAGTTCAAGTTGTCTACATGCTTAGTCCTAAATTAATTTACATCACATGTAATAAATAATTCAAAATTATGTAATGAACAAGCACATGACATAAAAACGAAATTCAACATCCTCTAACATGTTTATCTTATATATCACATAAAAAGAATTCATGCTAGAATATTATTATTAATTAACATCTCATGAACTAATAACAATTAAAAATAACAATAGAATCATGTAACCTATTATAGATTCCCATTGTATCTAATACAAAATTTCAAATTCAAGTTATGAACTATCTCAATAGTTATAT
>NW_017692669.1:5101-5374 GCF_001879085.1 Nicotiana attenuata | reverse complement strand
AGGCCCTATGTATAAAAAGGCTCAACTCAGGGATTGGAGCCCTAATGTTGGCAAAAGGCGACTAGGGAATGAAGGCCCTATGTCTAAAAGGCTCAACTCAGGCATTGGAGCCCTAATGTTGGCAAAAGGCGACTAGGGAATGCAGGCCCTATGTCTAAAAAGGCACAAATCAGGGATTGGAGCCCTAATGTTGGCAAAAGGCGACTAGGGAATGGAGGCCCTATGTCTAAAAAGGCACAACTCAGGGATTGGAGCCCTAATGTTGGCAAAAGG
>NW_017692669.1:0-118 GCF_001879085.1 Nicotiana attenuata | reverse complement strand
TCAGGGATTGGAGCCCTAATGTTGGCAAAAGGCGACTAGGGAATGGAGGCCCTATGTCTAAAAAGGCACAACTCAGGGATTGGAGCCCTAATGTTGCCTAAAAGGTAAAAAGCTCAAC
>NW_017692668.1:5044-5375 GCF_001879085.1 Nicotiana attenuata | reverse complement strand
ATGAACTATATTCCTTTGTTCTCCAGGTGGGCGCCTGATTGCCGAAACTTGAACTGTCTTCCCTTGTTCTCCAAGTGGGCGCCTGATTGCCGAAACTTGAATTGTATTCCCTTGTTTTCCTGATAGGCGCCTGATAGCCGAAACTTGAACTGTCTTCCCTTGTTCTCCAGGTAGCCACCTGATTGCCAAAACTGGAGCTGTCTTCCCTTGTTCTCTAGGTGGGCGCCTGATTGCCGAAACTTGAACTTTCTTCCCTTGTTCACCAGGTGGGTGCCTGATTGCCCAAACATGAACTGTCTTCCCTTGTTCTCCAGGTTGGCGCCTGATTGCC
>NW_017692668.1:0-213 GCF_001879085.1 Nicotiana attenuata | reverse complement strand
AAACTTGAACTCTATTCCCTTGTTCTCCAGGTGGGCGCCTGATTGCCAAAACTTGAACTGTATTCCCTTGTTCTCCAGGTGGGCGCCTGACTGCCAAAACTCGAACTGTATTGCCTTGTTCTCCTTGTGGGCGCCTGATTTCCAAAACTTGAACTGTACTCCCTTGTTCTCCAGGTGGGCACATGACTACCAAAACCTAAACTGTATTCCCTT
>NW_017692667.1:0-5376 GCF_001879085.1 Nicotiana attenuata | reverse complement strand
GGTTTTAATTCTAGTTTTTGTTTTCTGGTTGATTTCTTGTTTTGTTTTAGTTTCTAGTTTTTTGGTTATTTTTGTTTCGTGTTTGATTTTTTGTTAGTTTGAGTTTTTGTTTCGATTAAATATCCATTATGGCTGCTGTAATTTGAGTTTTAGTTTCAGGTTTGTTTGATTCCCATTAATTGTTAGATTTAATTTCATGATTAGTTACATTGTTAATTAGTTCAATTCAGAACTTAGGAAGTTGTTTGGTTATAGCTACAATTTTAGTGTAAGTTTAGGGATAATTTGGGTATTTGGGATTGGGTAGAACATGGTAGTTAACACTAGAGTTTTTCAGGATTTTCTAGAGAAAGATTTTAGTGCATATTTCAGTAAACTTAGGGTACTAACTTGAGGAACAAATTAAAAAATAGAGGATTAATCTGAAAATAAAGAGGGACTAAGAGTGTAAACAGAAAGTTTGAGGGCTGCCCCTCATTTGGCCTATAAAAGGCAGTGTATAGTGCCTTAGAGAACAAGTTTGGAGCCTCTAAAAATTCCCCCAAAATAGTCTATAGTTTCAGATTCAAAAACCTAGATCTAGAATTTGAAATCTCCCTCAGAACTGAAATTTTTCAGAAAATCAAAAAAAAAAGAGTAAAAAGCTACAGAAAACCAAAAAAAACACTGTTACATTAGGTTACTTACTAGTTTTTGCAACTATCTTCTTAGTAATTGAAGCTCTTCAAAGTTTCTGAGTTAAGTGTGAAGTCGCATTTAGTGTATTCAAGTGGAATTCTGGTTTGTTGAGATTGTAAAAGGTCCTGGGTTCATTTGCGAGATCGTTTATGCCTATTCAAGTTGGTTTTGGTTTGAACTGTTAGCTCTATTCGATTTCAAACACTTCTGGACTGTTGAATTCATGTCTGGACCTTGTTGTGATCATTTGTTCCCTGTTTGTTCAACACTGCTGGTCGTTGTACATTGTTGCTGTTCATTACTGCCTTAGCTGACCTCTTCTCCTCCATTTCTATTTTATTTCCAGGTACACATTCTCGAGATTGACTTGATGTATCTTTTGAGTTGAAATACTGAAATGAAGGCTCACCTGTTTACCTCTTGAGATGTGTGTGTTCAAGTTGTCATGCTAGGATAGATACTCATTGATTTGCATTTGTTAGGCTTACTTTAGATTTGTGTTTACATTGTACAACTGGACTGAAAATTGGACTGTATAACTTGGACTATGGACGATTTTAGACTGTTAAACTTTGGATCTAATGTTTATTCTTTCTGAACTAATAGTCTCAACGAAGTGTGATTGGATTTCTGTGATCGTTGTAATTTAGGATTGGAAATTGAGTTTAAAAAAAAGGTTAAAACATAGATTCCTGTTTATACTAAGTCCAGGCACGATAACACTTCCTCGAGTAATAATTCCAGTAGTTCAGGTTTAGTAATGTTAGCTTAATTCAATCTGAAAATGAGTAGTATGCCTTGTGTTATCAAAATCATGGTTTCCAGTTCGTTTACTTTAAATTGATACCTCCCTATCAATCATACTGATTCCAAACTTTTGCAGTAAGTATTGGGTATAATTTGAAATGAATGTTGCATTGTTCTTGTTAATTGAGGTTAATGCTCTAATAGATTAAGGCTTGATAGCATATCTCTGAATCGATTGGCTTCAATTTTTGCTAATAGACGATTTCGTCCAGTGTTAGTCCGTTCCTCATTGGGGTTGGCATTGGGCCTGAGTGCTTGAGCGACCCTCATAAGCTAGGCTGCTTAATTTCTCCTTCTGTTTGGACTGATGGGCGGCCCAATGTGCTAGGAATCCAATCCTCCATAGCATCTGATAATTGAAATACGATATTGGACTGCTATGCCATGCATTAGTGGAGTTAATTTGAATTGTAGAAATAACCATAGATAGAAGAATCATAAGACCTCTTAGGACATCCTTTTAAAATAAATGAAGTGCGCCCCAACAAACAAAACGCATAAATTGCGGGACCTTCGTTAAATGCTCATGCTAAAATACCTAGACTTCGGGACGGGCCGTTTAGCGAATTCCACGGCCCTCCCCAAAGACAATAACACGCTAGCTACTTTAGGCGCGTATTGTAAATAATTTTACCTTCATAAGTACGGGTGCACATTTATGTGACCGAAATCCAAATCCCAACGAAGTCGAAATGTGTCAAAAATCGCGGGTGCATTTATGTGATGCGGTTCGAGACGTGTTTTCACGACGTTGCAATTCTCTTAAAATAATAATAATAAAAGAGGTTCAAAGTTAAAAGCATGTAGATTAAAACATGTATTAAAATCAGATAATAGGCCGATTATAACAGTTTAGCGACCGTGCTAGAACCACGGAACTCGGGAATGCCTAACACCTTCTCCCGGGTTAACAGAATTCCTTACCCGGATTTCTGGTTCGTGGATTGTAATACATAGTCAACCTTTTCCTCGATTCGGGATTTGAAACTGGTGACTTGGGAAACCATAAATTATCCCAAGTGGCGACTCTGAATCTTTAAATAGAATAATCCCATTTCGATAGTCACTTCAAGTTGAAAATAACTCCCTTATTATGCCCCTTCCGGGGGTGTAGTAAGAAAAAGGAGGTGTACAGCTCTGGCGACTCTTCTGGGGATACAAACCCAGGACTTCGGTTCAGGGTTTAAGAATTCGAGCTTAGAATTATTGTTATATTTGGCTTATTTATCTGATTTTTCTACATGTTTCCATGTCATATGTGCAAAATGTTGCTTTTTACCGCTTTGATATTATCTGGATTGTATATAAACTGTGCCGAAACCCTTCTCTTCTCACCTCCGGGGATGTGCTCACTGGTGGAGACTCCCTATTCTGTTAGTGTCATACCTTAAAGTAAGAAAGAGGCCGGACAAGTTACTAAGCCGGACGATCCCGCGGGTCCCCGGTACGTAGCCCCCTCCTCGAATCGAGTTGTCCGCTCGGGTACACAATCTAGAACCTATACCCAGGTTTTGAACCTAGAATAACTTGACCTCATGCCGGATCCCTAGTAGGAACGCTTATTTGCATCACGTGCATTTTGACTTAGGGGACTAAACACACGGGTTGGGTCCGTCTAGGACAGGTGTAGCTGGAATAATGGACCATCCTGATGCATCCTACTTGTGCATTTATCTGTTTTGGACTCGCATGCTGACCAACTTTGAATGTCTGGGAAAAATTGGAAAAAACAAAAGAGAAAAAGAGAAAATAGCAGTGTGGAGAGTTAATTACCTATATTAGAAAAACCAATGTCCAAGTAGTGCCGAAATGCTGCCGGATTTTTGAGAAATTGAAAGAAAAAAAAAAGAAGAAAAGTTTTTTTTAGTTTGTTTTGTTTGCCAATGGAAAAGAAAAAAAAGAGTTTTACTTTCAAATTAGTTTGTTTATTTGCCACTAAAAAAGAAAATATAAAAAAGAATCTTGCTTTCAGAAATAGTGTATTTGCCAACAAAACAAAAAGAGTCGTGTTTTCAAAAATGGTTAGTTTTATTTGCCCGAACTACGCTGGTTTGATTCTCACCGGATGTGAGATACGTAGGCAACCCTCATCGGGTCCAACCTCCCCTTTTTCAAAAATAGCTAAAAATGCCAAATTTTTTAATTTCGTCATGAATAAGTCGGGTGCCGCCATTCTTTTTTAAAATAAGCCGAATGTCCCCAAAAGGGGCGCCGGAAGGCTGGTTTTGCAAGAACAGCCACCCTGAGTCAGTTTCAACGGTTAGTAGGCACAGCCTAAAAATCTTCTCCCCGAAGTGCTGAAAGGCCGTAACTGCAAAACCGGCCGTTTGTTTTAAATTGGAAATTTGAACAAAAAATAGTGTCATTTTTTTCCTTTTTAGGTCAAAATAAGTGATTAAATCACCTTAAATAAATGTGCAGGATGAGCACGATTCAAAATGAACCTTTCTCAATCATGACTAAAATCCCTCTGGAGTTGCGTCTATGGTGGAACGATCTGGGTAAAGAAGGACAGGACGAGGTCAAAAAGTATTTAAAAGGGCTTACTGGTTTGTTAGAGATTGTGCCTCGGGGAGACATCATCAGAGCATTGGTCACATGCTGGGACCCGGCACACAACGTGTTCCATTTCTCGGACTTTGAGCTAACCCCGACACTAGAGGAAATAGCCAGCTACATCGGAAAAGATGAGGTTCCTTTAAGGCATAAGTACTTGGTTGCCCCAAGAACTGTAGTTGTACACAGATTTTTAGACTCCCTGAAGATAAGCAGGACGGTCCACAACGCAGATTTGGCGAACGACTTTTGTACTCCACACTTCATATATCACAGATATGGCCACATAGGAGGTTTCAACAACCCGGAAAACAAGATATGCAGCAAGGGAAACCGCCAAAAATGGGAAGAACATAAACGTTTTGCTTTTATGGTGGTCTTTTTGGGGCTTTTGGTATTCCCGAGGAAAGATGGGAACATTGACATAAAAATAGCCGGGGTCGTCAGCACTCTACCCACTCAAGCCAAAAGCACTCTTGCGCCCATGATATTAGCCGAAATCTTCCGCGCTCTTACAGCCTGCAAAGCCAGAGGAGACTTCTTTGAGGGGTGCAATCTATTGTTGCAAATGTGGATGACCGAACACTTGTGCCGTCGTCCTCAATTCCTGAGTTATGGGTCTGCAAAGAAGACATGTATAGAAGAGTTTTACACAAGGATTAAGGGGATCAGCTTGCCTGAGGGATTCACGGGCTGGACATCATACTTTCGGTCCCTCACCGCTAGTCAAATAGAGTGGACGTTTGGATGGTTGGCTGTTGATGAAATCATATATATGCGAGCAACGGGGCCGCATTTCCTTTTGATGGGTCTTAAGAGCATCCAGCCTTATGCCCTATATCGGGTTTTAAGGCAACTCGGGAGGTGCCAAATAGTGCCAAAAGACGGCGATCTTAGTGTTCAGGTAGTTGAAATTAGCCCTGACGGACAATTTCCTGAAGCAAGAGTCCGCCAGATCTGGAATGAATGCCAATACTTAAAAGAGGATACTTGCTTACAGGATCGGGACAAAGGCGAAGTGTCGCCAGGATACCTTGCTTGGTATAGGAGAGAATATGAGCATGAGAGGCCAGCTAAAAGACCTCACATCCAGGATTTTGCTGAATCATCGCAAGAACAGTGGGCTTGGTTAGCTAAAGAAAATGAATACAGGGCCCGCATAGGAGCATTGGAAAAACAGGCCCAAGACCTCCAGTTTGAAAACAGCGTGCAAGCCGCGGCTGATGAGGGTGAGAGAAAGAAATTGGCCAAAGAGAATGAAGCCTTACGAGCCCAAATCCAAAAGACGAAGCTAGCGGCCGAAAATCCCGTCAGGAGTGCCAAAGATGCGAAGCT
>NW_017692666.1:0-5376 GCF_001879085.1 Nicotiana attenuata | reverse complement strand
GTGTTGTTTCATGATTTCACTATGTTCAAACAACTTGTTTATGCTTTCCTTCTATTTGATTCGCATGTTGAAAACCCTAGGTCTTTTGGTCTTATCCGAGTTTTGAAACTATCCTTGTTTGTTTGAGTGTATACTTGTTCGATTAAGTTCTTTTCCTTGTTTGACTTATCTGATTCCGAGTTCCTATCATCTCTTAAGCTTGACTATTGTTAAAGCCCTAATTTCTTACAAGGTTTTCCTCACTTATTGTTACTGTGAGACCTTTACTGGTTTCTGACTCTCTTTACCTTTTACTATGCTCTCTTCCCTTTTAATTCTGCGTAACTACTTGACTTTGTTGACTACTGTGCTTCGAGTAGATCTCTTTTACTACTGAATCCTAGCTTATTCCTGCTACTACTATTTGTTTGTGTTGCTTCTTTGTGTCAACATGTTTGACTCTGCATGCCTGTTCATTCCTTGCTATTTATATGTTGAGGTGCAGAATCTTGACCCTTTCTTGATTGATTCTGACTCCTTCAATGTCGCGACTGATTACAAAAGGTTTTCTTATGAACCCTAATTGTATTCCTTTGTTTAAATTAATTGATTCACCTCCTTTAATTGTTGTGGTGTCTTACCTTGCTGAATTCTTTCCCAAAACTAAGCATGTTTTGTACTTAGACTTGATTATTTACTTCATGCTTTTTACTGCCCCCTTATATGGAATATCAATCTGTCCCAAACTGATTTCTTTTATTTAATTAAAACCTGTTAGTATCCGCTAAGCAGTGATTCCTTAATTAAAGAGAATCACTTGTGTAAATTGATTCTGATTGTGATTATTTCCATGTTTGTATTAGGACTTTACTTATTACCTTAATTTCTACTCGTTTTCAAAACTATAAATACCCTACCCTCTCTTCTTTTAAAGAGACGAACAATTTAAGTTCAAAGCACACACTTACACTCAAAAACTCTCTCTTTCTTTACTGCTGCTTGTGCTATTGCTTTGTCTAGCCGGCTGAAAGCCAAGGCTAAACTGTGGAATCTTGCTTACTTTTCCTTACTACACTTTGCTTCTCTACTGGTATGTCCTAGTTAATTTTTAAGTCTCAACAACAACATGTTTCTATAAGTTGCTTCTGTTCCTCATTCTTGTCTACCTCTGCTTATGTCTCTACAGTCAAGTTATGTTACTAGCATGCTGTAGTATGTTCCCTTTCCCTTTTAAATTAATGCTTACCTATATGTGTACTCTGTCAGTCATTTGCTATGCACTTGCTACCTTATGAATCCCAAACCCCCATATCCCCTATATGTGTTTGTGTTCCTTTGGATGGTTTGTGTCCATGCCAGCATCAGCTATTGCTGTGCATGACCAAATCAGACCCCTGCTGGGGTTATACAGTGAATCCCATAATCCCTTGCCCCTTTGAATGATTTTTGATTCTGTTTCACTACTACAACTGTTTTTAAAATACCCTTTACCACTTACTATTCCCAACCCAGTTTTAATAAATCTCTGTCCTGCACTTCCACTATACTCTTAGAACCTAGGTTCTGCCCTTCTTGTGTGAGCCTTGCCTTGGGACCCTTGAGTTCCTTCTGATCTTGGACACATAAGGGGTGGCCCTTCCACACTGCACTCATTCTGTTTGGTTATGTAAACCTAGGTGTGAGCACTGCCCGGGATCCCCTGAGATCCTTAGGGAACTTTGACACACTCAGGTATGAGAAAGGCTTTGAAACATTGGCATTGAAGTGATTAATTATATAACTCAGATAGGAAGTCAAAATCAGGCTTCTCTTAGTTGTAATTTCTTATTTATGCACTTCTTTTGTAATTCAATCATTGGGACCGTAATAATTTGTAAACAATATCGGGGGATTAGTGAAAAGGGTGGGTAGTTGTACATTGTGGGTGGATTGGGTAGATAACATGCCTATAAGGCCTATTTGCTTCAAGTCTGGTCTGTTAGATAACATGCCTATAGGATCCGTGCTTTATTTAAAATAAATTCTGCATGCTTCACTTTCACACAACTAGAAATCATGTCTATAGGACATAAGTGGCTTTAATAACAGGTAACATGCCTATAGGGTTAAAAATCAGCTCTACAATTAGATATCATGCCTATATGATGTAAAGTAATTGAAGCTCAACTTTTGTTACAGCATGTATCCAAACTCGTTTCCTTTAGAAATCACGCCTATAAGTCCCAAGTCAACTTTCACACCTAGATACCATGCCTATAGGATCTAAATAGCTATAATAGAAATCATGCCTATAGAATTTAAAATAATTTAGTTGGAAACGCCGTCTAGTTCATGTTATTATTCTGAATTGGATTAATTTAGTAATCTGCCGCTTCTTTAATAAGTTTCTCAAACACTGCCTCGACTTAATACCGAAGAAAGCATGTCTATAGGATCTCAAGTTGTCTGCTTAAAATCACTGCTCTACTGCATTCCTAATCAATGTAGATATCGTGCTCATAGGATATCATTATTACGCCTAGGCAAGCCTTAGGTAACTACTTGAATAAAACTGGAACTGCCTTCGTTAATTATCACTTGCTACAACCAACAGGCAGGCTTGATTCGGACTTCTTATCTGAGCTATATAATGAATCTGGTTCTGACTCAGATCCCCTGCTTTAGGACTTAAAAAATTCAGACTTTAACTGTGTTCGAGACGTGCTATTTATATGCATTATTTGCGGAGGTTTATATGAGCCTTCTAATTGTTTACATGTTTCCCCTTTAAATGCAGTCCTACGTGTTTTTGTATGTCGCCTTAGCCTTTTTACCTTTAAACCTAAGAGTCAGCCTAAAATCCTCCCTCTTGTAGGAATAGTAGTCCTAAAAGTCCTCCGGGACTGATAGGAATGGGACGGGTAATAGCACGCAATAGAGGTCGAGACCAATCCACGCTTTAATACCTTTACGGGGTGGAAAGGGTAGATATGGATATAATGACCGGTGCGCTAATACCATGTATAGCCCCTCTTTTGAGGAGTGATTACCTGGTATTGCATTGATGTGATCCATATTATAAACAAACCTAGGACCCCTTTACATTCATCAGCATGCTTAGATTATAACTCTTTTCGGAACCCTGCTTTATTTAATCGTTTTCAAACACTTGTGTATTTAAAATCCCCTATTATTTGAGCCTTGTTTATTTACTTGTTAATTGCACAAATTCACAAAATTGTCTGGCCGAGAACCACACTAGTGGATCCTGAGGGGTGCCTAAACCTTTCACTTTGGATAATTTCAAGCCCTTACCCTATCTCAGGTTATCAAACGTAGTTGTAGTTGAACCCCATCGGTGCCCTAACGCACCTTAAAATCGTTAGGTAGCGACTCTTCAAAATTGCAAAACCCCTTTCCCAAAAGGAAAGAGTTGTCCCAACCAAATGTCACAAACCCGATTTCGCGAGAAAAAGGGGGCGCGACAGCATGGCGACTCTGTTGGGGATTTTTAGGCTTTTATCATTTCAGATTATTCTTGTGAATTTGTACCTCTCCCTATGTGTAATTATCTATTTAATTCCTTTAACCATTTAATTTCTTCTTTAGAAGCAAAACTGACGTATCTCCTTTGTTTCTTTCCTTTATTGCTTTAAATTATGAAAACTGTTGTATTTATCCCTTTTTTAATATGCAAATACATGTCAACATGCTTTCAATTATTGCATAATCATGCTCAACATCATACTCCACTCGTGCCAAAACAAATACTTTAGCAACGCTTATAATGAGTGGTTGCGCTCTTCCTATATTATTACCCCCTAAATTCGGAAAGGCATATTTGTGGTAAAACTAGTTGATCAGCGGTGCAGTCGACTGTTCCGAGCCTTCCCCCTTGAGTTGTCCGCTCAAGGGTACCAGTCTAAAACCCTATAGAAACCTCACTCTGTTCAAATTGTGCATGCATCATGATCAAACCTAGCCGGATCAGTTATGTTGTCCACATAATGATCCTTTAAGATAGCCTTGTCCAAAAGTCCGCTAGGTTTCCCTAAACCCAAAACAGACGTCGTCACGTTCTGTGCATTCATTTGGAGAACTAGATGTTTCATGCTAATTGTTGATGTTAAATAGTCGAGTCTGGTGGGGGTAAGGGCCTAACCTTGTTTGCCTTGCAGAAAGATGAGGCATGAAGTCCCCAGATACGGCATGGTCACCAAAATCCACCCAAGATTGCGAGTTGATGGGAAGATTTGCATTCTAGTGACAAAATCTCAAAAGGGTTGAAGACTGTCAAGAGGCTGAAGGGACCGAAGGTGGACATCTAGCTAGAGCGTACCTATTGCTGGGACTTCGTGAGTTGGGGAAGCTGTTCGACGGAGCCAAGGATGCCGAATCTGGGGAAGCTCCATCTGGGACCAAGTAGATAGGAGTTTATTTTTCGCTTTATAAATGTAATAAGGCCAGTGGCCATTAGTGACTTTTATTTCTTGTTTGTTTAGTGTCAACTTGGGATTCGTCTTATTTTTATCAATAAAATGAGGCATTTAGCATTCTAAGTTCTCCAAATCAATCTGTCACTAGGCCTACCTCGGGCACAGCGAGGTCCCCAAATTAGGACACGCTTTAGATTCCTGCACTATGTGTTTAAATATTGCAATACTTTTTATAATCCTCACTGACTTGATTACCTTTTTTTTTCTTTTTGTTTTTTATTATTCCCCTCCCCAAAAGGTTAGTTCGTGCACTCTGGAATCATCATCTTACTTCACAAGATCCAGAGAGGCATATCTCAAGAATTGGAGCATCAGGACAACCAAAAGAGCCCGACAAGCCTCGGGGTAGCAAGGCTAAAACAAGCATTATTCACTGTTTTATTTACTAAATGATTTTCTTTCCGCATTTTTCAATTTCCGCAATAAGATCTTCAATGTTCAAAACAATTATTCAATCTATCACAAGCACGTTTGATTTTTATTATGAATTAATATTTATTGCTATCGTTTTCCTCCTTAATTTACCAATACAACATTACTATTACTTATCTTGATGAACCAATGACTGTGACATGCAATGAGACAATGCAACAAACAGATATTGATTCAGAGGAAGATGACATACGTGATGAGATTGTCAAAGAAGTTGAGAACTTTGAGAACATACCTAAGTCCAACTTGGACGAAACCGAAATTGTTAACCTGGGAGATGCAGAAAACGTCAAGGAAACACGAATCAACATTCACCTATCGCCATCAGAAAAGAAAGAATACACAGAGTTTCTAAAGGAGTATGAGGACATATTCGCCTGGTCATACGATGACATGACCGGTCTGAGTACGTCTATTGTGGCTCACAAACTGCCAACCGATCCAATGTGTCCACCGGTAAAGCAAAAGCTCAGAAAGTTCAAACCCGATA
>NW_017692665.1:5046-5376 GCF_001879085.1 Nicotiana attenuata | reverse complement strand
GCCTTTTTTGCCAACATTAGGGCACTAATCCCTAAGTTGAGATTTTTTAGATATAGGGCCTCCATTCCCTACTTGCCTTTTTGCCAACATTAGGGTTCCAATCCCTAAGTTAAGATTTTTTAGACGTAGGGCCTCCATTCCCTAGTCGCTTTTTGCCAACATTAGGTCCCTAAGTTGAGATTATAGACACAGGGCCTCCATTCCCTAGTCGCCTCTTGCCAACATTAGGGCTAAAATCCCTAAGTTGAGATCTTAGACATAGGGCCCCCATTCCCTAGTCGCCTTTTTGCCAACATTAGGGCACCAATCCCTGAGTTGAGATTTTTTAGA
>NW_017692665.1:0-337 GCF_001879085.1 Nicotiana attenuata | reverse complement strand
AGATTTTTAGACATAGGGCCTCCATTCCCTAGTCGACTCTTTTGCAAACATTAGGGCTCCATCCCTGAGTTTAGATTTTTTAGACATAGGGCCTCTATTCCCTAGTCGCATTTTGCCAACATTAGGGCTAAAATCCCTAAGTAGAGATTTTAGATATAGGGCCTCCATTCCCTAGTCGCCTTTTTTGCCATCATTTGGGCTCCAATCTGTAAGTTGAGATTTTTAGACATTGGGCCTCCATTTCCTAGTCGCCTTTTTTGCCAACATTAGGGCTCCAATGCCTGAGTTGAGATTTTTAGACATAGGGCCTCCATTTCCTAGTCGCCTTTTTTGCCAA
>NW_017692664.1:4974-5376 GCF_001879085.1 Nicotiana attenuata | reverse complement strand
ATGCCAGCATAACCTGATGACTTTTCCAATATATGGTCCCACTACCTAGTTGATGCCAGCATAACCTGATGACTTTTCCAACATAGCGTCCCACTCCCTAGTTGATGCCAGCATAACCTAATGACTTTTCCAACATAGCCTCCTACTCCCTAGTTGATGCCAGCATAACCTGATGACTTTTCCAATATACGGTCCAACTCCCTAGTTGATGCCAGCATAACCTGATGACTTTTCCAATATACGGTCGAACTCTCTAGTTGACACCAGCATAACCTGATGACTTTTCCAACATAGCGTCCCACTCCCTAGTTGATACCAGCATAACCAGATGACTTTTCTAACATAGGGTCCCACTCCCTGGTTGATGCCAGCATAACCTTATGACTTTTCCAACATAGGGTC
>NW_017692664.1:0-367 GCF_001879085.1 Nicotiana attenuata | reverse complement strand
CCCTAGTTGATGGCAGCACAACTTGATGACTTTTTAACATAGGGTCCCACACCCTAGTTGATGCCAGTATAACGTGATGACTTTTCCAACATAGCGTCCCACCTCCTAGTTCATGCCAGCATAACCTGATGACTTTTCCAATATAGGGTTCCACTACCTAGTTGATGCCAGCATAACCTGATGACTTTTCCAACATAGCGTCCCACTCCCTAGTTGATACCAACATACCCTGATGACTTTTCAAACAATGCGTCCCACACCCTAGTTGTTGGCAGCACAACTTGATGACTTTTTAACATAGGGTCCCACACCCTAGTTGATGCCGGTATAACGTGATGACTTTTCCAACATAGCGTCCCACCCCCTA
>NW_017692663.1:0-5378 GCF_001879085.1 Nicotiana attenuata | reverse complement strand
GGATGTTATAATACGAAGAAAAAAACCTTAAAAATTATCCTTATTGTTCTCCCTATAGGTACAAAAATTGATCAGAAAGTCCAGAGGTATTTAGTTGATTTCAATGTCACTTATGCAAAAACTAATAGTCAAAGCGTACTTTTTTTTTGAAAATAGCAGCTTTTATTAATTTATAAAGAAAATAAATTACCTTTTATCGGGAGCAACTTGCATTATGATAAATTATGTATTGAGATATGTGAGTTGATTTGTTAAACATTATGGTCTCTGCGACGAAGTGCGTCGTGGTCATTTTGAATGATCCTTTGGATAGCAGTAAGTTTCTTTCAATTTAGTCTTAAAAACTTGGATATATAGTAGAGCGAAGAAAACAAATTCAAGCAAAAAAAGAGGTCATATTTCGTGCTAGTCTTTCAACCCACTATTTACATTAGTTACAGGACCAATATGTTTACCGACTAACAAAAATATAAATGTACATGCCAGTAAGTCACACAAAGTGACCTGCATTGTCCATATTTTCTGCAATATTAGAAACAAAAGGACGTCAGTAACGGCAAGTAGCAACGTATATGGTAGCTTAAAAAAGTAGCGGTTGTTCTTTGCATTACCTGTCAAACACAAGCTAGCGACCTTCAAACACGTATGTACATAGCATGAAAAAACGTATATACAACCATTTTACAGAGTTATAACACCCTGCGAACAAAACAGATGTAAGATTTGTAATGATACCTTTTTTCGTCAACCAAAACTTTTACNNAAAAACCTTTCAAGATTTAAAAAAGAGCATTTCTTACGGAGTTTTCAAAATTCTTTGTCATAGCTAGCATTAAAAAACAATTGTGCTAGATAGAAGTTACTGGTTCTCCAGAACCCATACCCGACACTTGTCCCAACACTTCCTACAAACTGTAGTAGTACCTTGCCCTACTTCTCACTTTACAACAATGCTTCTTGAGTCGTTTTTTAATTGTTTCGTTATTGATAAATATATTGTTGTCTACCGTATAATTCAAAGGGTTGTCTCACCCACGAAAGTTGAATACTTGGATCGCTCAAATATTTGAGTTCTTACATTGATCAAACATAAGATGAGAGAAGGAATAAGAAAGATTACAATATCAATCTTTATACTCTACTTATCAGTTAAATACTGCAATTTTGGCTATGCATATGATCATATTACATGATGCCTTATAAATGCGTAAAATGTAAGAATTTCTCTTAAAGCGTGATATTTGTGGTTGTGGGAGGGTGGTCTGTAACGTAGTTGCTAACTTCAAAAATCTTGAACTCCATTTGAAAGTTGTGAATTTGTGTGCAGGATGTAATGGAATAAGTTCTATACTTCTCAAAGAACAATCCCAGAAATTTTGCTAACCTGTATCACAAAATAAAGAACTTTTCCAAAATTCATTATCTTGATGTTGATATTCATTCTCAAATACAGAGGTTCCTTCTCACAATTGGAGAACTCATGAAACATCAAGTTGCTTTAAGTTCTTTCCTGCTCTTCAACTAAAGCTAGTTGTAGTTTCCTAGGTTTTCACAATTATAGATTATGTCGTAAGCAGACAGGGGAAGAAAATTTTTGGTACTTTAAATAGAGCCGTAAAAATAAATTAGTTCAAATTAGTTCACATACAACTCTTGGGTAGCAATTAAAAGTTGCCGAGGCCTAAGTTTGGAATTAAAGCTGCATATTGTGGGCTGTTGATTTTTTTCCTGGATTTTTTTTTTGTATTCGAGAGGTCTAGTTGATTTGAACCCAAGCCCAAGTTGCTTCCACTATAACTCTTCACACCAAAGCAAAACTGGAGAAGACGACCATTTGTGATTGGCTATTTGCCGCATCTATCAGGTGTTGGGGTGTACTTTGCTTTGTAAAACACGTGGTGTGGAATTCTTGAATCGTCACTTGTGTCTGTCTTTCCCTCTTTGTTTTTCCTTTTAGGTTTGTAAAATCATATTATTTTACCATGATACTTTTATCTGGGTGTTATATTATATGATGTATTAGAAGGAAATGAAAAAATAACTTATCTCCAACTGAATGGCTCCAAGATCCAAGCATGTTCCTGGAGGAAGTCTGATGTCGACCTGTTAAATTTAGATCTACTGAATAAACAAGGGAAATTTAGCCTTTGTCTATATTACGAGGACTGGGTGGGGTATGTAACTACATTTGATTTTTTGCATCAGTGTATCTTGGAAGAGTCATACGAAGTACTGATAGCCTTCCTAACTAGAGCGAGAAAGAATTTAATGTAAATTAGTGCATCATGAGTTCTCCAAGTGTAAGAAGAAAGCATTGTATTTGAGAGAACGAATATAATATCAACTGAGATAATGAATTTAGAAAAAATTCTTTATTTTGTCAGACAACTCAGCCTATTTTATGTGTCCGTTAATGTGCTAGAATGATATTTTTAGTGATTATTATCTATTAGAACACAAACAAATAAGGGAGAGAAAGGGGAAACAAATTGCTTTCACCCTACGGAGATGAATTGAACCATAATTATTTTTTAATGTTTGCTTCGATAATAGACTGTTGTCGAAGTCTGTAAGAAATTATCTTTTTCTAAATCCTGAAAGGTTCTCCGATGAAAATTGGTGAATTAGTTAGCGAAGCTTTACCTTTGGAAAAGTACCTTTGCGCGGATGTTATAATACGAAGAAAAAAACCTTAAAAGTTATCCTTATTGTTCTCCCTATAGGTACAAAAATTGATCAGAAAGTCCAGAGGTATTCAGTTGATTCCAATGTCACTTATGGAAAAACTAATAGTCAAAGCGTACTTTTTTTTTTTGAAAATAGCAGCTTTTATTAATTTATAAAGAAAATAAATTACCTTTTATAGGGAGCAACTTGCATTATGATAAATTATGTATTGAGATATGTGAGTTGATTTGTTAAACATTATGGTCTCTGCGACGAAGTGCGTCGTGGTCACTTTGAATGATCCTTTGGATAGCAGTAAGTTTCTTTCAATTTAGTCTTAAAAACTTGGATGTATAGTAGAGCGAAGAAAACAAATTCAAGCAAAAAAAGAGGTCATATTTAGTGCTAGTCTTTCAACCCACTATTTACATTAGTTACAGGACCAATATGTTTACCGACTAACAAAAATATAAATGTACATGCCAGTAAGTCACACAAAGTGACCTGCATTGTCCATATTTTCTGCAATATTAGAAACAAAAGGACGTCAGTAACGGCAAGTAGCAACGTATATGGTAGCTTAAAAAAGTAGCGGTTGTTCTTTGCATTACCTGTCAAACACGTATGCACATAGCATGAGAAAACGTATATACAACCATTTTACAGAGTTATAACACCCTGCGAACAAAACAGATGTAAGATCTGTAATGATACCTTTTTTCGTCAACCAAATTTTTTTTTATCAGTGAACCACAATTTATATTGAAAAATATGTTACATAATCTTAGTCAGTTATACCAATACAAGGGAAATAAAAATGCAAGGTAGAAAGTATAAGTCAATTCAGGCAAAAGAATGTCTTAAAAAACATGTACTGATAAAGTAGTACTACTTTATAAGTAATTTTTTATCAGGAAAAAAAGTGTAACAATAGTAAATTGAACAAAATAAGTCAGGCAATGTGGCAGTTATGCAATATATTATCATAGGAACTTAGAGAATTCTTTTCCAGGCATGAACGCTGGAACATTACTGATGTTTAATGAAAGGTAGTGCACTAGAAATTTAGCTAAAAATGGGTCGTCAACATTATCAACACAATAATATTTGCCAATCACCAGGCAGATTAGCAGTTGCATGAAACAATTAATTTCTCTATCTTTTCTTTTTTGGATTGGCTGCGGGAAGGCGTTCTTTGAAGAGGATGAATGTGAGTGAATTAGAGCTTATGAATGAATATGGAATGAAATGGAATATGCAGTAGTTTTTTTTTTTAAATTTAAAGTTTCCTTTGAGTTGTTTGTGATTCAACTATAATCTGCTACTCCTACATCATAAATCAAAGAATTTATTCTTGAACATGAATGACAAGCTCCTAAAAGTTTATCACCTTTAAGTATGAAAAAAAGTAATGAAAAAGTAGAGATAAAGTTTATTAACCTTTATTTTTTTCGTTTGGGGGGGGGGGGGGGTTGTCTCCAGTTCAGCTTGTTGCCTCTTGGTAGAAGAGCCACCTTCTGTAGTTAACTCGTTCTTCAGCTCTTCTATGGGTGTAACTTGTTCCACATTCGACTGACCGCTGCCTTCATTTTCTATCTCTTTCTTGAGCTCAACATTTTCCAATTTAGTGTTACTGTTCTCTCCAATTTCTTCAGAAGCTACTGGTACGGGCAATTGAAACAAATCTTCCTTCACATAGTAGGACACAATGAACAACCGCGTATCAGAAGTTCTAGAAAATATTTTTCTCAATTGTATCTTGAAGAGTTTATAAGGAAGACGTTGTCGAATGTGTTCAAGAGGTATTGGTTGGTCCTGCAGGAGAGAAAGAGATGAATTAACACATCAAGATAGTGCTCAAAAGTAATATACTCTGAATTAATTGGATCTTTTAAGCCTATAATGCACTTGGGATGCAGAGGCTACAAGCTTCTATAGCCTCTAATTATCTTTTCATTAATGATGAATTTAAGAAGCCAATTGTAATATTTAAGCGACATAAAAGAGATGTTTTAGTTTTCGACAGGCATGTGAAAATGGAGGTATAAGCAGACATAATCAGTACTTTAGTAAGAAAATTGTTGACAACCTCTCTGCATTGGCAAGCCAGATGATGAACTAACAAAGCAACATTGAATAATCAAGTAATAACTTATGATTAATTAATTAACAAGCATACACTAGTGGGAACAGAAAAGTACGTAGTTGCGTAAGGTAACATAAGTCAACATCATTTTGCCTAATACAAGCAAACAAAATCTCAGTTTCTTCCTCGTTTTGACGCTCTTCTTGTCTCTCCCTCTAAAGAACTCAACTTTACGTTCTAATTCTCAGTTACCAGGCTTCTTTTATCATCAAATTACACGTATGCCACTATATGCATATCAAGCACGGGTCTGGCCAAAGGTTGAGTAGTATAGCAAGCGCAGGTCTCTTTGACTGCTAAAAGTCCTTTTTTCTCCTTTACTCTTTCAATTTCGGATTTCTTTAGCCCGTGATGATGGTCTGAATTTATTAAATGTCGCCTAACTGCTGTTGAGATTTACTTCATTGAATCACCTATTGTTAAGTTTAAGTAAATCTATAGTGACGAACTACCTCTCATTTACTTCATATCATTTGTTTGAATCATATACTGTTGACATGCAGGAAAAAAGGCATTTTGCAGTGCTAGTGATTAGTCAGTAAGAAGAAAATAGGATGGTTATGCT
>NW_017692662.1:0-5378 GCF_001879085.1 Nicotiana attenuata | reverse complement strand
CTCAGGTATGAATTTCTGGGTCCTGACTCCACATTACCTGTTATTATCTCATCTGGTTTGTTAGATGTGCAGGTTCAACAGCTTTTACAGGTACTAAGAGAGTGCAAAACTGCCATTGGGTGGACCATGACAGACATCAAGGGAATCAGCCCCGCCTACTGCATGCACAAGATTCTGCTGGAGGAGGGGCACAAACCTTCCAGGGAACATCAGAGAAGGCTGAACCCGAATATGAAGGAAGTGGTGAAGAAGGAAGTGATAAAGTGGTTTGATGCGGGAATCATCTTCCCAATCTCTGACAGTAGCTGGGTTAGCCCAGTTCAATGTGTGCCTAAAAAGGGTGGCATGACGATGGTGAAGAATGACAACAATGAACTTATCTCAACAAGAACCGTCACAGGCTGGAGAATCTGCATGGATTATAGAAAGTTGAATCTAGCCACTAGGAAAGACCACTTCCCACTTCCCCTCATTTATCAAATGTTGGATAGATTGGCAGGGAGGTCACACTTTTGCTTCTTGGATGGGTACTCAGGGTACAATCAAATCTCCATTGCCCCTGAGGATAGAGAAAAGACCTCCTTCACATGCCCGTACGGAATATATGCCTTCAGGAGGATGCCCTTTGGCCTATGCAATGCACCCGCACATTCCAACGGTGTATGATGGCCATATTTACTGACATGGTAGAAGATATAATGGAGGTGTTCATGGATGACTTCTCAGTGGTGGGGAACTCATTTGAGGATTGCCTAGTGAATCTGACGCGTGTGCTGAAACGGTGCATCGAGACTAACTTGGTTTTGAACTGGGAAAAGTGCCATTTCATGGTACAAGAAGGAATAGTCTTGGGGCACCGGGTGTCAAGCAAGGGAATAGAGGTTGATAGAGCAAAGGTTGATGTCATAGCAAAGTTGCCGCCACCAACGTCAGTCAAAGCCATAAGAAGCTTTCTTGGACATGCCGGATTCTACCGGAGGTTCATTAAGGACTTCTCCAAAATCGCCAACCCTCTCTGTAAGTTGTTAGAGAAAGATCACCCTTTTGTATTTTCTGATGCTTGCAGGGCAGCTTTTGAGGAGTTGAAGCAAAGGCTGGTCACAGCACCCATAATCGTTGCCCCCGACTGGGAGCAACCGTTCGAATTAATGTGTGATGCTAGTGACTACGCGGTGGGGGCAGTGCTGGGCCAGCGGAAGGACAAATTGATGCACCCAATCTACTATGCTAGTAGGACGCTGAGTGGAGCCTAGTTGAACTACACAGTGACAGAAAAGGAGATGCTAGCTGTGGTATTTGCTTTTGACAAGTTCCGGTCCTATCTGATAGGATCCAAGGTAATCGTATACACTGACCATGCAGCTCTTAGATACTTAATAGAAAAGAAGGACTCTAAGCCACGCCTGATTCGTTGGGTGTTGCTACTGCAAGAGTTCGATCTTGAAATTCGTGACCGCAAGGGCACTGAAAATCAGGTCGCTGATCACCTATCACGACTTGAAGGAGCTGAAAATGTAGTAGAAGTGGAGGAAATTCTGGAAACTTTTCCAGATGAGCAGCTGCTTGTTACCACTCATCAGGAAGCGCCTTGGTATGCAGACTATGCTAATTACCTGGCCAGTGGTATTGTTCCTCACGACCTGTCATCGGTCCAGAGGAAGAGATTCTTTCGTGAAAGCCAATGGTATTACTGGGATGAGCCCTACTTGTTTAGAATATGCCTTGATAACATGATCCGGAGATGCGTCCCCGAGATCGAACAATCTTCTGTCTTGCAGGCTTGTCACGCTTCGGCGTATGGAGGTCACTTTGGAGGAATCAGGACGGCAGCTAAGGTGCTAGAGGCCGGATTTTTCTGGCCAACGGTGTTCAAGGATGCTCACTTATGGGTCAAGGGCTGTAATGAATGTCAACGCACCGGGAACATTTCCCGGCGTCACGAGATGCCCATGAACCCAGTTCAAGAAGTGGAAGTGTTTGATGTTTGGGGGATAGATTTCATGGGTCCCTTCGTCAGCTCCTATGGCAATAAATACATTCTGGTTGCTGTAGATTACGTGTCCAAGTGGGTGGAAGCTGCCGCATAACCCACCAATGATGCTAAGGTGGTAGTCGGGTTTCTAAAGAAGAACATATTCACCCGCTTTGGGACACCGCGTGCAATTATCAGCGACGGAGGCACTCATTTCTGCAACCGGGCCTTCGAGAAGTTGTTGGCAAAATATGATGTGCGCCACAAGGTGGCTACTCCGTACCACCCACAGACCAGTGGACAGATTGAGGTGTCCAACAGAGAGATCAAGAGCGTATTAACAAAAACTGTAAATGCTACAAGAACTGACTGGTCAAGGAAGCTAGATGATGCACTATGGGCCTACAGGACAGCTTTCAAGACACCAATTGGTATGTCACCATATAAGTTGGTGTTTGGGAAGGCCTGCCACCTACCTGTAGAACTTGAACATAAAGCGTGGTGGGCACTGAAACCGCTGAATTTAGACTTGGAAGTTGCGGGCACGTTGAGAGTCACAGAATTACATGAGCTAGAGGAGTTCCGGTATCTTGCTTTTGAGAGCGCAAGGCTATATAAAGAGAGAATGAAGAGGCTTCACGATCAGAACATCATTGAACGAAATTTCAAACCTGGGGACAGGGTACTGCTTTATAACTCAAGACTGCGGTTATTCCCGGGTAAGCTAAAGTCAAGGTGGTCTGGACCATTTCGCGTGGTTGAAGTGTTTCCATCCGGAGCTGTGGAAGTTGCTACTGAAGATGACTCTCGTACATTTAGAGTCAATGGTCAGCGGTTGAAATTGTATATGGGCATGAATGAGCCTAAGAAGATGACAGAGCTGCATTTGAATGAACCCCAGGGGTCGAGCGAACCTTAATTTCGCTCACATGAGTCGTGCCGCGACGTTAAATCAGGCGCTACGTGGGAGGCAGCCCATGACATTGTTGTAATTGTAACCTTTGTAATCTAAAAAAAAAAAAACTTTTAGAGGACTCTTCCTGATGACGGACTATGTGGACAGTACTCTTGAGGGAAGTAGTCCATGTAGAATTTTTTTTTTAATTTTATTTTCTTCTTTTAGGTAGTGTAGTACCTCCCCCTTGGTTTTTCTTTTGACCACGGTTCTTTTCCAAGGGTTTTTCTTGAACCGGGTTAGATAGATTTTTCTTTTATAGTTTTAGGATTAGATGGGTGAAGGTCAGAATGTAACCCCAAATGTGCACACTTGCAAAGAGAACGAACTAAGGGTGTAAGGTCTAAGCTTGTTTGTGGACTCATAATCTAAGCCTTAATTTTGCACATCTTGTCTGGCTTGAACACTCGTATGATTGTGTTGATGAACTGATTTGGAATGAGTTACATGCTAAGTGTGTGTGAGTTGCTACTTGCATCCTATGCCTGCATATGATACCTAGAACTTGCCCCTGTGTGTTTGCAAAGCGAAATAGAAGTCGTTTAGTTTTAGAGGTGATTGAGGCATTTCTTTGTGCAACCCTTTATACTTGAGAATCCACTTGTGCATATTACCATTGTTAACCCCTTTGAGCCTGAAGCCTGTTCTTTGATAACCCTATAATAATCTAAATCGTTGTGTTTGAATAAACTCATTGACCCTTACCTCCTAGAAGCACTTAATCACTAAAGAATATACAAAAGTCAAAGTGTGGGGTGGGAGAGAACTAGTGGAAAAAAAAAGAGAAAAGGGGAATCAAGAATGAAGGTTCCGGTTGGTGAACTGGCAGTGTACAATAAAACTTAAAAAAAAAAGAGAAGAAGCCAGTTGTACCTAACGAAGGGTGGGGGCCACAAGTGAAACAAAAATGTGAAATAATGATTGGGTTGAGCATGAAGGTGAAACGAAAGGAAGTGTGTATTAAAAGTGCTTAGGGAGGTTAGTCACTATATCCAAATATATCCTACCCGTCCCTTAGCCTACATTACAACCTATAAAGACCTCTTGATCTTTGACTGGATGGCTCGATTAGTGGAGTATTACACTAGGGGCAAGCTTATGGTGTGTCTGTGTGGCATGTGAATGCTCTTTGCTGAGAGTGAGTGAATTCATTATATATATGGTTCACTGTTGTTGAATTTTATGTGTGTGGAACTTCTCTCAAATCTTGTTTATGTGAGGGCATGTGACTCAGAAAGAAAAAGTGAGTCTTCACTTCTGTTAGAGTAATTAGAGTTAGCACAAGTGTGTCTTGGCATGAGAATCTGCATTTAAGATATAATTGTGCACCGCTTGGGCCAACCTTTGATAATAGCAGGTGTGACATAAATTGGGGCAATGCATTGAGCAGTTAGGCCTAGAAGTGTGGTTTAGTTGCTCGAGGACGAGCAAAGATTTAAGTGTGGGGTGTTGATAATAGGTGAATTTGACTATAATCACACCTTAAATAATCACCTTCTTGTGTAGTTGTAATGCTAAAAGTGATGACAAAATGCTCTCATTAGTGATTTTCATGATTTGTAGGTGATATATGTATAAGGAAGGCTAAGGAGCAGTTTTGGAGTTAAAAGTGATGAAAAAGAGGCCAACTGTGAAATTTCCCAAGTGAACCAGGCAAAACAGGCCGAGGAATTCAGAGTACTAGATCCACCGCGGTTCCACCGCGACCGCGGCAGAACCACGGTGGGAAGCAGCTGCAGAAGATGTGAGAATCCGCGAGGGTGTTTGGCCGCGGTTCTACCGCGACCGCGGCAGAACCGCGGCAGGCGCAAAAACTTCGGGGACCAAAGTGTCAATTACGGGATTTTTAGACCTAAAACCTATTTAAAACACTAGACTTCGCCCAAGAGAGGCATGTATTGATTTTTTAGGTTTCTTAGCAAGGAAAACCATTGTGAGAAAATACTCTAAACATCTTTCTTCTTTTCTTTTGATTTTATGATGAATTCAATCTTAGTTTATTTTTCCATAGCCATGAGTAGCTAAATTCCTTGTCTAAGGCTTTGATGGAACCTATTGGGTGAGGAACTTCTTGTTTATCTGAATACAAATTGCTAGTTTAATCTTTATTTGTTCAACTTCGTGTTCGTTGTAGTTAATTGATAGGATCCTCAATTAGCTGTGCCTATTTAGTGTGCATAACTTGGAAAAGAGTGCATATTTAGGGTATTGTTGAACAACACCATTCCTAGATTATTAGAGGAATCTATAATTGCGGGTTTAAAGGCGGGATTAGGAATAATGAAGCCTTGGGTGCAATCTAAATTGAATTGTGCTAAATAAAGCAAGCTAGTGTATCTCGGGAGAGTGTAATAGTAGATTACTGTGATTACTCGGGAGAGATTTACGGTAAGATTAGCGTTCATGATTGATAGAGATGTGTTGGTAAATTTGTATGAGCATAAACAGAAG
>NW_017692661.1:0-5379 GCF_001879085.1 Nicotiana attenuata | reverse complement strand
AAGTAATAGTAATGCCGTTTGAGTAAAGTAATGAGAGAAAATAATAAGAGACGGATTTGTAAGAAAATTGAAATACTTTAATAAATTCCATAAGTGTTTTGAACATTGGAGATCTTTCTTGCGAAAAAAGAAAAATGCGAAAGGAAAATAAACTTTAATAAAGCAAAATAGTGCGTAATGCTTTGTTCAGCCTTGCTACCCCGAGGCACGTCGGGCTCTAGTGGTTCTGACGGTCCAGTTGCTGAGATGTGCTCCTCTGCTCACAGCCTGTATGGAAGGGCCTTCCTCTCCCTCCTCCTCAAAAATGACATAACAGTCTATATCATCCTCTTCCAGGAACAAATTCCTCATCGCTGCTAATGCTTCCTCTTCTTCTGACCCATAGATAACCTCGGCTGGTTGAAAAGTCTGCTCTAGACGGGGTATCGGCTGCTCCAATGGATAGTAAGGGCCGCACCAGGGTGGCGACCAGTCCTTGAATTCTTCCCAGGTATACTCATACCCCAACCCGAAGGTGGTACCATGCTTCTTGAGCTTGATAGGCTTAGCGATTCCTTGGAGGTTTTTGCCAAGTCCTTTGCCAGGTTCATATCCGCTCCAATTCAGTATGCTTTCGTTTTTTTTGTTCCACCATTTGTCTTTGTTGACTGCGTTGACCCGCTCGATGTGGTGGTAAGTTTCCCCACCTAATATTCTTCTTCCTCCAATTGCTGGAATGGTCTGTCGGCTATATATGGGGTTGCTACCATCACCATGAATGATCACCTCCTGGTGATTCCATTAAAATTTCACTTAGTGTTGATGCCACGGCCCTAGCGGCATGAATCCATGGTCGTCCCAACAGCAGATTGTAAGAAGCCGGCACGTCTATCACTTGAAAATCAACATCAAACCAAGTGGGCCCCATTTGCAAATGTAGGCTAATTTCCCCAATAGTGGACCTCTGAGATCCGTCGAAAGCTTTGACGTTGATGGCCCCACCTTGATTTCATGCAGCCCTTTTACCAATGTTCTGAGTGTTACCAGAGGAAAAATGTTGAGATTGGACCCCCCTTCGACCAGGATCCGGGTGATAAAATAATCCTCGCACTACACAGTGATGTGCAATGCCTTGTTATGACTCAATCCTTCCGGTGGCAGCTCATCCTCGTGAAAGGTGATTTTATGACTCTCCAACGCTTGGCCCACCATGTTCGCCATTTCTCCTCCAGTGATGTTGCTTGGTACATATGCCTCACTCAATACCTTCAACAAGGCATTCTTGTGTGCATCAAAACTTTGTAATAAAGCCAAGATAGAAATTTGTGCCGGTGTTTTGTTCAGCTGGTCAATGACCGAGTATTCCTTGGCTTGTATCTTTCTCTAGAGATCACCGGGTCCAGTTTCAATGATGGCTTGTCGGCCAGAGGTCTGCTTACTCGACTCAGCTAAGTGTTCTGGGGTATAAACATTACCGGTTCTTGTTATACCCTGCGCTGTAACTGTTTCTCTGAACTTGGCTTTTCCTTTCCTTCTTGCCTCGGCTGTGTAGTCCCACGATATAGCTTTTGTGTGGAACGGTGTTACAACTGTCATTGCTACTGGAATAGGCACCCTTGCCTTGGAAGGTAATACAGCAACTTCAAAGGGCTCAGGCGCCTTTAGGGACCCAAACTCGACCTCGATTGGTGTTGGCGTCTTTGCGGAGGCTGGTGTTTCAAACTCAAGCGGTATGGACATGTTCACCTCAGCATCTTCAAAAGGCTGAATTTGGACTATAATCGGGTTAAGAGTGACCATTGGTTTCTTTGGATCGTCACCTTCCGTGATCAAGCCGATTGATCCTTTGGGATCCCAATCATCTTCTATTTCAATCATATGACACTTCCACCCTTGTGATCTGGTAGAGGGTTGTTACGGACATTCGGAGCAAACTCCTTTGCCACGATGATTTTGTTGTCAATTAAAGCCTGGATCTTGTCCTTCAGGGAGCGGCACTCATCAATAGTGTGTCCCTTCATGCCAGAATGGTATGCACTGGTTTTGTTTGGGTTAATCCACTGGGAGGGGTTTTCAGGAGTTATGGCAGGGACATGGGTGACATAACCAGCGGCTTTGAGTCTTTCTTACAGCTGGTCGATTGGCTCGGCAATGGCGGTGTATTATTTAGGAGGTCTGCGGTCAAAATTTGGCCGGGGTCTAGGAAAGTTTTGGCGAGTAGGAGGCGATTGATAGTGGGATGGTTGAGTGTTTTAGGCTTGGTAGTCTTGTGCGGGTTGGGAATATTTTGGTGAGGTGGATTGGTATGTGGGAGGTGGAGGTGATTGATAGGCAGGTGGTGGAGCTTGGTGGGAAGGTGCGGGGTAATTTGGGGTAAGTTGATATGTAAGAGGGGGTATTGGGTAGGTTTGGTATTTGATTGGGGATTTTGTTCTCTGTGCAACGATCACAACACTCACATCCCTTTTCGTGCCACCAGACTGTAGATACTTGTTGGTAGCCTGTAATGCTTCAAAGTTAGTGACCATACCACTTTTAATACCTTCCTCGATTCTCTCGCCTAGCTTGATGATGTCGGAGAATTTCTGGCCTTCAATCAGCATCAACCTTTCGTAGTACTGTGGGTCTTGAGCCCGGACGAAAAACCTGTTCATTTGTTCTTCTTCTAAAGCCGGCCTGACCTTAGCAACTTCGGATCTCCAACGGGTGGCATACTCGCGGAATGTCTCCGTGGGTTTCGTTTTCAAGTTCTGGATGTAGAACACATCTGGTGCATTTTTCGTGTTGAATCTGAACCTGTCCATGAAATCGGACGCCATACTCACCCAGTCTGACCACTTCTTCGGGTCTTGGCTAATGTACCAAGACAGCGCATCCCCTTTCAGACTTCTCATAAAGAGCTTCATGCGAACCTTTTCATCCTTTCCTACTCTGACCAGCTTGTCGCAGTATGCCCTCAAATGAACTCTGGGATCCCCGGTGCCATCGAACATTTCGAACTTGGGAGGTTTGTACCCCTCGGGCAGTTTGACATCTGGTTGAATACAAAGGTCTTCGTAATTCGATCCCTCGATCCCCTTGCTTCCTTCAAAACCCTGAACTCGGCTAGTCAGCTTCTTGAGTTATGCGGCCAGATTCTTGATAAGAGAGTCTTTGTCATCAGACTCAGGTGCGCTTGAGGCAGGCTGAATGGGGTGTGGTATGATTTCCACATAGATGGGGATGTTTACGGAGTTCAGTGGTTCGGGGATGAGCAGTGGGGTGTTGATTGAAGTGTGGCATGTGTTGCAGTGGTGATGGGGAGTGGATTGGTTTTGTGGCTTCGGGATGTTTTGAGGAGGTATGGGATTTTGAGTGTTGGGGAAGCTGATATTCGGGGTAGTGAGGGAAAATGACAAGCTTGCCAAGTTCCGAACTTGGTCCAATTCTTCCTGAAATTTTAATAACTTCTGTTCGAGCTGGGAGGCACTTTCCTTGGAAACCTGAATACCTTGAGAAGTCTCTACCCTTTCAACTGAGCTTTCCTTTCTGATGTTGCTCAAACCTTCCATCTTTCCTTTGTTCTTGTTTCTGATAGGACTCGGAGGAGGAGGAGGCGGAGGACCCTTGGATCTTGTGGAATATGATGACGATGCCAGAGTGCACGAACTAACTTTTGGGGAGGGGAATAAGCAAAATTAAAAACAAAAGGTAACAAGTTAGTAGGGATCGTGAGAAGAAAACGTTGCAATATTTAAACAATAGTGTAAGAATATAAACCGTGTCCTAAATTAGGAGCCTCGTTGTGCCCGAGGTAAGCCTAGCTAAATGCCTCATTTCATTGATAAAAATAAGACGAATCCCAAAACGACACTAAATAACAGGAAATAAAGATGTCACTAGTGGCCATAGGCCTTATTACATTTTATAAAGCAGAAATGAAAACTCCTATCTACTTGATCCCAGAAGGACCTTCACCAGACTCGACATTGTTGGCTCCTTCGTACAGTTCTCCCAGCTCACGCAATCCTAGCAACAAGTAGGCCCTCGCCAGATGTCCGCCTTCATTTCCTTCAGCAACCCGGTTGAATGTCTAGGAGAGAAGGCAGGTTTCCTAGATACTTTCGGACAAGAGTTTCATCGCTGGAATGGAGATCCTTCCACCAGCTTAGCAATTTGGGGTGAATGTTGGTGACCATGCCGAATCTAGGGACTTCGTGCCTCATTTCTGCAAAACAAAGGGTTAGGCCCCTTTCCCCCACCGGACTCGACTATTTAACATCAATAATTAGCATAAGAAGCATTTAGTTCTCCAAATGAATGCACAGAATGTGGTAAGGTCCGTTTGGGTCTCAAGGAAACCCAGTGGACTTTGGACAAAGCTATCTTAAAGAGTCATTATGTGGACAACATAACTGACTCAGCTAGGTTTGACCATGATGCATGCACATTTAAATAGAGTAGGGTTTCTATGGGGTTTTAGACTGGTACCCTTGAGCGGACAACTCAAGAGGGAAATAATCAGGCAAAGGGATGAAATGGGGCGACAATTTGGGAGAGAAAAAAAAGTACTTGGACATTTAAAGAGATTTTTTTTAAAAGAGATTAAAGCAAAAGGCAAGGTTTAAAAGAACCGAAAACTGCAATTTAAAAATTCTGAAAGAGAGAAGTAAACACATAAAGAGGGAGGGGGTCCTAGGCTTATAAATAACATGGATCACCCATGCAACACCCGGTAACCAATTATACACGTGGTGTTATCGCGTGATCATCATATCCATGTCTACCCTTTCCCACCCCGTTAAGGTACTAAAGCGCGGAATGGTCTCGTTACTTATTGCATGCTACTACCCGCCCCAATCCTATCAGTCCCGGAGGCAGTTGGGACTACTAATCCTAGAGGGAAGGGATATTGGCTTTAGAAGTTTAAAAAGGACAAAATCTAGTGCGACAAACAAAACATATAAGAGCAGTTAAGGGGGAAAACACATAGCAGTTAAGGCTCAAATAGGCCTCCTCATTCAAAGCAGAAATTGTTTAGCATGACTTACAAGTACTAGTTAGGTCTTTAATTAAACTTACGTAAAGGGGGTGGTTGATTTATCACATATTTTCAGATAAGAAGTCCGAATTAGGCCTGCCTGCTGGTTGTAATTATTAAAGACTGGTATAACTAATTGATTACCTAATGGTTTGCCTAGGTGAAACCTATAGGCATGATATCTAACAAGGTCAAACATACTGATTTTAAAGAAGATTACTGACTTTAGAAATAAACCAATTCTGCGGATGTTAACAACATTATTACTGATTTTAGACTTTGCGGGTGAATCAGATTTAAACGATTGCTCCTATAGGCATGAATTCTAAGCGTTATTGATTCTAAAACGGTTATGTAAGTACAGGAATCCTAAGGGCATG
>NW_017692660.1:0-5379 GCF_001879085.1 Nicotiana attenuata | reverse complement strand
ACACGAGATCAAAGACGGGGCTATCAATGTCAAAGCCTTCGATGGATCCCAGAGATCTACTATTGGAGAAATTAGCCTGTGCTTGCAAATGGGGCCAACGTGGTTCGACGTCGACTTCCAAGTAATAGACGTCCCGGTATCCTACAACTTGCTGTTAGGACGCCCCTGGATCCACGCTGCCGGAGCTGTAGCATCGACCCTGCATCAGGCTGTAAAGTTCAAATGGAATCACCAGGAAGTGATCATTCATGGCGACGGTAGTAATCCCATATATAGTCTCCAGACCATCCCAATGATCGGGGGCAGAAGGAGAATAGGAGGAGAGACATACCACCACATCGAAAGGGTCAACGCTGTGGACAAAGATAAATGGTGGGACAACAAGATTGAAAGCATCTTAAATTGGTGTGGGTACGAACCTGGAAAGGGACTCAGCAAGAATCTCCAGGGGATCACTGAGCCCATCACACTGAAAAAGCATGGCACTACTTTTGGCTCAGGATACGGCTATACTTGGGAAGAATTCCAGAACTGGTTGCCACCATGGCGCGGCCCCTACTATCCATTGGAGTTTCCGATACCTAGCCTTGATCAAACCTTCCAGCCAGCAGATACTATATATGGGTCCGAAGAAGATGAAACATTGGCAGCCATGAAGAATTTGTTCCTAGAGGATGATGATATGGACTGTTGTGTTCTTTTTGAGGAGGAGGGGGAGGAAGGCCCTTCCATACAAGCCGCAAGGAAAAGAGACCGCCTCAGCAATCTTCGGGGTAGCAAGGCTAAACAAAAGCACCATGCATTTAATTTTTAGCTCACTCTACTAGTTGATTTTCTTTCCGCATTGTCTTTTATTTCGAAAAAGAGCTCCGATGTTTCAAACAATTAGGGATTCAATCAAAGCATTTCATTTTATCATATATATCTCGCTTATTATTTTCTCCATCATTTACTTTATTTTATACAGCATTACTATTACTTATCTTGACGATGAACCAACGACTGTGACTTGCAACGAAACAACGCGACAAAAGGACGTAGATTCAGAAGAAGATGAAATACCTGAAGAGGTCGTTAGAGAGGTTGAGAATTTTGAGAACAGACCTAAGTCCAACCTAGAAGAAACTGAGGTCATTAATTTGGGAGAAACAGAGAACGTCAAAGAAACTCGCATCAGTGTTCACCTGTCACCATCAGAAAAGGAAGAATATACGGAATTTTTGAAAGGGTATGAGGACATATTTGCCTGGTCGTATGATGATATGACTGGCCTCAGCACATCCATTGTAGCTCATAAACTGCCAACAGACCCGACTTGTCCGCCAGTAAAGCAGAAGCTCAGGAAATTCAAACCCGACATGAGTTTGAAAATCAAAGAAGAGGTGACTAAGCAAGTCAAAGCCAAGGTTCTCAGGGTAGTGGAATATCCGACATGGTTAGCCAACATCGTGCCAGTACCAAAGAAGGACGGGAAGGTCAGAATCTGTGTCGACTACCGGGATCTCAACCGGGCCAGTCCCAAAGACGACTTCCCATTGCCAAACATACACATTCTCATCGACAACTGTGCCAAGCATGAGTTGTAGTCTTTTGTTGATTGTTTCGCCGGGTATCATCAGATATGGATGGATGAGGAGGATGCAGAGAAAACAGCTTTCATCACGCCGTGGGGAATGTATTGCTACAAAATGATGCCATTTGGGTTGAAGAATGCTGGCGCCACCTACATGAGAGCCATGACTACTATCTTTCACGACATGATACACAAGGAGATCGAAGTATATGTGGACGACGTCATCGTCAAATCCAAGAAAGACGCTGATCATATGGAAGATCTGAGAAAATTCTTCAACAGACTGAGAAGGTACAATCTGAAATTGAATCCTGCCAAATGTGCATTCAGGGTTCCTGCCGGAAAACTGCTGGGTTTAATCGTAAGCCGTCGAGGAATAGAATTGGACCCATCAAAGATCAAAGCCATCCAAGAATTGCCACCGCCAAAGAACAGGAAGGACGTGATGAGTTTCTTGGGAAGACTCAACTATATCAGCCGGTTCATAGCCCAGTCCACAGTCATTTGTGAACCCATTTTTAAATTACTAAAGAAAGACGCTGCTACTAGATGGACCGACGATTGTCAGAAAGCCTTCGACAGAATTAAGGAATACCTGTCAACGCCACCAGTCTTGGTTCCGCCCGAGCCAGGAATGCCCCTATTGCTTTATCTTGCAGTTTTGGATGAAGCGTTCGGTTGTGTTCTAGGGCAACATGATGAAACGGGAAGAAAGGAGCAGGCCATCTACTATCTCAGTAAGAAGTATACCCCGTACGAGGCCTGGTATTCCTTATTAGAACGCACTTGTTGTGCTCTAACTTGGGTAGCTCAGAAATTGAGGCATTATTTCTGTGCCTACACTACCTATCTCATATCCAGGATGGACCCGTTGAAGTATATCTTTCAGAAACCCATGCCCACTGGCAAGCTCTCCAAGTGGCAAATCTTGTTGAGTGAGTTCGACATTGTTTACGTGACTCAGAAAGCAGTTAAGGGCCAGGCCATAGCAGATCACCTCGCCGAGAACCCTATCGGCGGAGAATACGAACCCCTGAAAACGTATTTTCCTGATGAAGAAGTGTCCTTTCTAGGAGAAGATATTGCAGAATCCTACGAGGGTTGGAGGTTGTTTTTTGACGGGGCCGCCAATTTTAAAGGAGTTGGCATAGGGGCAGTCCTAGTATCAGAAACCGGCCAGCATTACCCGGTATCCGCCAAACTCAGGTTCCCTTGCACAAATAATATGGCCGAATACGAAGCTTGCATCCTGGGACTCAAGATGGCCATGACATGAACATTCAAGAGCTACTAGTGATCGGGGACTCAGACCTGCTCATACATCAAGTCCGAGAAGAATGGGCCACCACAAACTCTAAGATACTTCCCTATTTGCACCACATACAGGAGTTAAAGAAAAGATTCACAAAGACCGAATTTCGGCATGTCCCCAGGGTTCAGAATGAGTTCGCTGATGCACTAGCTACCCTATCATCCATGATCCAACATCCAGACACAAATTTCATTGATCCCATCCAGTGAGGATTTATGATCAGCCAGCTTATTGTGCCAACATTGAGGAAGAAGCGGACGGAAAGCCATGGTTCCACGACATCTAAAGGTACCTAACAACAGGGGAGTATCCAGAACTCGCCAAAGCCACTGAGAAGCGCACACTTCGGAGATCATCCAACAACTTCTTTCACAGCGGAGGAATCTTGTACAGGAGGACTCCCGATTTAGGTTTGCTAATGTGTGTCGAAGCAAAGGAAGCATCCAGACTATTAGATGAAGTGTACGCAGGGACATGCGGACCACACATGAATGGTTTTGTCTTAGCAAAGAAGATACTCCGAGTAGGGTATTTTTGGATGACTATGGAAACAGACTGTATCCAATATGTTCGCAAATGACATCGCTGTCAGATACATGCAGACATGATAAAGGTGCCTCCAAACGAGCTTACTGCGACTAGCTCACCGTGGCCATTTGCCGCCTGGGGAATGGATGTTATCGGACCTTCCTATCGAGCCTGCCGCATCAAACGGGCACAGATTTATCCTGGTGGCGATTGATTGTTTACTAAATGGGTTGAAGCAGCATCATACAAGGCAGTGACTAAGAAAGTTGTGGCAGATTTCGTCCGTGATCGTATTGTTTGCCGATTCGGGATTCCAGAATCAATCATCACTGATAATGGTTCCAATCTCAACAGCGACTTAATGAAAGCAATGTGTGAGGCATTCAAGATTAAACACAAGAATTCTACAGCTTACAGACCTCAGATGAATGGATCCGTAGAAGCAACCAATAAAAACATCAAAAAGATACTAAGGAAGATGGTCGAAAGTCACGAACAGTGGCATGAGAAGTTATCATTTGCCTTACTAGGATACCGCACCACAGTCCGCACATCGACCGGAGCAACTCCCTACATGCTGGTTTATGGTACAGAGGCGGTCATCCCCGCCGAGGTAGAAATTCCCTCCCTAAGGATCATACAAGAAGCAGAGTTGGACGACGCAGAATGGGTAAAAGGTCGCTACGAGCAGCTAGCCCTTATAGATGGGAAAAGAATGAATGCAGTTTGCCACGGTCAGTTGTATCAGAACAGAATGACCAGAGCCTTCAACAAGAGAGTCAAGCCAAGACGATTCGCGCCAGGGCAGTTAGTACTGAAGAAGATTTTTCCGCACCAAGACGAAGCCAAAGGAAAGTTCTCTCCTAATTGGCAAGGTGCGTACATGGTTCACCGGGTTCTAACTAGAGGAGCCCTTATTCTTGCAGAAATGGATGGAGAAGTCTGGCCAAAGCCAATCAACTCAGATGCAGTGAAACGATATTATGTGTAATCACCTATGATTTCTCTATGATTTAATTTGAACTACGCCTGACCTGATTCCCGTTTAAGAGGGGATACGTAGGCAGCCCTATGGGTTCGGTCACAATTTAATAAAAATTTCATTTTCCCCTACTATTGGAACTGGGGCAGAATTTTGAGGAGGGCCCTCAAAATTCCGAAGTTAGTCTTCAGCCACTCATCGCCAGGGATGCCACCTCAGTAAACTGGGGCAGAATTTTGAGGAGGACCCTCAAAATTCTGAAGTTGATTCTTCAGTCATTCAGCGCAGCCGTCAGAAGTGCCAACCTAGTAAATAGGGGCAGAATTTTGAGGAGGACCCTCAAAATTCCGGAGCAAGAAAGGTTGCAATGTTTTGAACCACGTTGCAGTCGTTGGTTCATCTAAACAAAACCGTTTTCTACTTATGTTATATTTACTAAATCATGCATAATTATTGTTCGAATTGCTACTGTTTAGCGACGCTACCCCAACGATGCGCAATGCAGAAAGCCAAGGGAAAACGAACTAACCTTTCCCCCTTGACAAAACTCACAATTTTCTTTGGATGCAGGTGCCCGAGTCACAAACATATTACGCAATCGCATTGAGCCATCACACCTACTCGCATTTTGCTGTCTGCCCGCAATATTTCCCAGCAGCCGCAATATCACAATCGGCTACCATCTGTCAGCTAAGAATCTTTTATTACTACTCGCTTTTATCTTATTGCATAAGGCTACCTTTTTGCCTTCCGAGACTAAGCGTTGTCTCCATCTGCATTTCCTGCATTGCATAAGGCTACCTTTCTGCCTTCCGAGACTAAGCGTTGTCTCCATCTGCATTTCCTGCATTGCATAAGGCTACCTTTCTGCCTTCCGAGACTAAGCGTTGTCTCCATTTGCATTTCCTGCATTGCATAAGGCTACCTTTCTGCCTTCCGAGACTAAGCGTTGTCTCCATCCTGCATTTCCTGCATTGCATAAGG
>NW_017692659.1:5093-5379 GCF_001879085.1 Nicotiana attenuata | reverse complement strand
GTACACTAGGCTCTCACTCCCTAGTTGATGTCAGCATAACTTGATGACTATCCAGCATAGGTTCCCACTCCTTAGTTGATGCTAGGATAACCTGATGACTTTCCAACATAGAGTCCAACTCCCTATTTGATGCCAGCATAACCTGATGACTGTTCAACATAGATCGCACTCCCTAGTAGATGAAAGCATAACCTGATGATTTTCGACCATGGGGTCCTACTCCCTAGTTGATGCCAGCATAACCTGATGACTTTCCAGCATTGGGTCCCAATCACTAGTTGATGCC
>NW_017692659.1:0-323 GCF_001879085.1 Nicotiana attenuata | reverse complement strand
GGGTCGCACTCAATAGTTGATGCCAGCATATCCTGATGCTTTCCAACAAAGGCTCTCACTCCCTAGTTGATGCCAGCATAACCTGATAACTTTCTAGCATTGGTTCCCACTTCCTAGTTGATGCCAGCATAACCTGATGACTTTCGAACATAGGGTCCCATACCCTAGTTGATGCCAGCATAACCTGATGACTTTTCAACATAGGGTCCCACTCCCTAGTTGATGCCAGCATATCCTGATGACTTTCTGACATAGGCTCTCACTCCCTAGTTGATGTCAGCATAACTTGATGACTATCCAGCATAGGTTCCCACTCCTTAGTT
>NW_017692658.1:0-5379 GCF_001879085.1 Nicotiana attenuata | reverse complement strand
TGAGTCGATAGCAGGGAATAAATACCCAAAGTAAAGGGATAAGTATAAACAGAGGAAAACCAATACCTAGTAAGAAGATATTCTCTGGTTTGGGTTAGGAATAACTATATGAAGGTCATCTCTCCAATGACAATCTTTTCGAACAGTGGAAATCAAGGGTTCGGTAATTAAAGAAGGATAGGTGTCAGCTCTCTCTAACTTAATTACTTGGTCACGAAGGGATTCTTTATCATGCTCGAAAGATAAGTCGGTTGGCACTATTTCTTCGACCAAAGGTTCTTGAATAGACTCAGAAGATTCTTTGCCTTTAGAAGAGGATCTATTAGTGAAAGAACCTCTAGAAGTAATACCAGAGCTAGAAGAAGGAGTGATGGAACCAGAGGTACCACCACGAATGGATCCCAGGCCACGAAACCTACCTCCTCTACCTCTTCTGTGTCTCACAGGGGCATTGGGGAAACTGTCAAGAATTGGGACTCTCCTAGGGTTGGGATTCGAAGATGACATGGTAGAAAGATGTAAACAGAGGAAGAAGTGAATAAGAGTAAATAGTGAAATATTTGGTAAAAATTTGTGGAAGAAGGGTTAAGTTTATATATAAAAGCGACTGTCAAAGACTAAGAGGTGTAATGATGGAAAGCCTATAATAAAGGCAACTATCACTTCGTGAATAGTGGAGTTGAAGAAGCCTTGAAAAAAGGCTGCAGAATTGCAGAGCTAATGAGAAGGTGACATGTATGCAATGCATTAAATAGAAAAGACAACTGAAGCGTTAGTACTGTCATAGCATTGATTATGGCAAAAATTCCCTTTTTAATGAAGATCCACTTCCCAAATATTTAATTGATAAATAAATGGAAAGTGGGGGGACTATCTGTATTGGGAAAAAACCGAATTTAAATATTGAAGATGACGTGTCATGACACGTGGACCGGTCAAATAGTCAAAGCGTGGTAATCAGTTAGAAGGCACGAGCAACAACAGATGCAGGAGAGAAGATACTTAAAGGCACGAGCTATTATGAAACGAGTCTCGTACCTGTTCGAGTCATTTAAAGCTCGAAGATCAGAAGGAATTGAAGACATGAATCTGATAGCGAAAAAGAGTCCAAATTCAGCATTAAATGCCAAATACGTTAGAGAATTTGTATTTAATAGGAATGATTGAGTAACGTTTCTTTTAGTGTCATTTATTGCGCGTAATTGCCTCATTAAGACAAAGGCATTACACTTTCTCTTAGAATTAACTATAAAAGGAGAAAGTCACTTATTAAAATTCTAATTAAAAGAAACCATCTATATATATGTACATATATATTTTTTAATCTTTTTTTTAGAAATAAACTTTATATTCTAAGAATGTAAGTAATTTTGTTAGTTTTTTTTCTTTTAAATAAAACCTATTAAGAGTAAGACAAAAGTTTAAAATATTAAGATTAGACCTAAAAGAAATATTTACATTAAAATAGGATAGAATTTGGGTGTGGCAAAAATTAGGTGTTCACAGCATGCCCCTCTTTGCTTGGAAACATGGAGAGTTTTCATGCAAAGAAAATGAACAAGGTGACTGATTTTTGACCTCACTGTTATTTGAAAAGGAGAAGAAGATTAAAGAAAAAGATGCAACCGAGCCTTGGTCTTAGGCAACCTACATATCCCGGGTTTTAAGGGAATCAGGTCACGTGTAGTTCAAGTGAAAGAAGAGTGATGGAGTATTCTTAGAGGGAGAATCGAGTGAAGTTCCGTCGAGGTTCCGATCCGCAGTTCCTACTATTACATCAAAATGAAAAGAAAATTACATACTCTTGAAATCTAATAGTTACAAAATTCCTATCTAAATGCCATCTGGAGTCTTGTATTGATTCTTGACTTGCTTCTCCAATTGTATTACCCTGTGTTGGCAATAAGAAGAGGCCCGTGGCACTCTGAAACGCTACTAGGGGATGTCGTACCCTATGTAGAAAAAAAAATAATGCAACCAAGGGATGTAGTACCCTGTGTTGGCAATAAGACGAGGCTCGTGGCTCTCTGAAATGCTACTAGGGGATGTCGTACCCTATGTAGAAAATAAAAATGCAACCAGGGGATGTAATACCCTGTGTTGGCAATAAAATGAGGCTCGTGGCACTCTGAAACGCTACTAGGGGATGTCGTACCTTATGTAGAAAAAATAATGCAACCAGGGGATGTAGTACCCTGTGTTGGAAATAAGATGAGGCTCGTGGCACTCTAAAATGCAACTAGGGGATGTCGTACCCTATGTTTGCAACAAGAAGTAAGGCAACCAGGGGATGTAGTACCCTGTGTTGGAAATAAGATGAGGCTCGTGGCACTCTGAAACGCTACTAGGGGATGTCGTACCCTATGTAGAAAATAAAAATGCAACCAGGGGATGTAGTACCATGTGTTGGCAATAGATGAGGCTCGTGGCACTCTGGGATGCTAGGGACTGCGGGNNATGAGGCTCGTGGCACTCTGAGATTCTACTAGGGGATGTCGTACCCTATGTAGAAAATAATGCAACCAGGGAATGTAGTACCCTGTGTTGAAGATAGGGTGTTGATCCTCTATAATGAAACTAAAAATAACATGCTTACGTGCATATTGGAAGGAAATCATGGATTTGAGAACTTCACTTGGTGGTGTTCGTCCTTCCACGAACTGTTTCACTAAACTATTATGTTCTTGTTCTAAACAAAGAAAGATTCGTTAGTTTTAAAATGGTGGTCAGTTTGTGGCCTTGATTTCTTGGGCGACTTGACCTTGCGTCCATTACACTTGTTAGGAAAACCGACCCTGTCGATGATCGTACAAATTGCCGGGAGATTCTGACTTTACTCTCTGAAGAGCTTCTTTCTCCACATCAACACCTGACTATTTTGCGCCTATCACCATTTGTGTCTATGATGCAAACAACCTTGTTCCCCAAAATAACTTTTGATGAGTAACCTTTGTTGACCCTTGAAACATTGCTAAGTCCTTCAAACCTTTTGCTTGACAAGGAATATCAAAGTCAGCTTTATGGCTTTGCCCATACTGTTTATGCCCAAAAATTTTTGCTTCATATAACGGGGAAACTGTAACCAATATTGTGACCTTTTCTTTGCTTTGCTTTGACAAAATTAAACTGAAAGGAACTCAAAAAATAATAGTATAAAAGAAAACAAGTAGGTGAACTAATAAACATTACAACTTAATCAATAAGCGTCCCTTTCAAGAAAAATAAGAAAGGACTTATCTGGAGGAATATGCTGACTTCAATGAACATGACATGCACTTTGGACTGGATGCCCGATCCGTCTAAACCATCTAATTCTCAAAATCTGTTGTAAACTTCACTTTGAAACTGAGTTCTTTAACCATGCTTGTGCCGGGATATAAGAAAACCTAAAATCGATCAACGATGCCCTTTGTGTGTTTTCACCAATTGACCTCTCTCATTTGCCTTTTTCTCAACTCACCATCGCCTTATAGTGCCCGTGAGGGTTTTCACCAATAAGACTCTCTCATTTATTTTTCTCAACTCGCCATCGCCTTATAGTGCCCTTGAGGGTTTTCACCGATAAGACTCTCTCATTTATTTTCTCTCTTTACAATGGTTGAAACGTCACCCGCAGTATACTGACTTAGCATTCTCAAAAGCTGATCAGAAGGTCTTGAAATGGAAAGGTAAAAAGAAATAATCAACTGAATTACAACTTTTGGAACCATTTGATGGAACAACCGTCGAAAATAAAATAAAAACATGCCCCAGTTTCTTTGAATAGTGGGGAAATATGGATTTTTATTTTGGTGCGACTGAACCTCAGAGAGAGGCTGCCTACGTATCCTTTCGGAATCAAGTCGAACGTAGTTCAGGAAACATGAACTTGTTTTGATGATTTTGATTGATTCTTTTTTTTTAAGTACATTTGTTCCAAAAGAGGGTAAAACAAAGAAATATAAACAAGGCTTCAAAGGGCTAGATAGGGTTAACCAGTGTTTGGGTAGCGAGAATGATAGCCTTTCGTCATCCCAACCTGAGAATGCTAAGTATATATAAGAAAAATGCCCCCAACAGAAGCGTATCAGACATAGTATCTCTTGACCGCATCTGTATTGACGGATATGTCTGTCACCTTTCCTTCTATATCTGCCAAGTGTAGAGCTCCTTTCGACAATATTTTCTTGACGAGGTAAGGACCTTGCCAATTCGGGGCGAACTTTCCTTTTGCTTCCTCCTGGTGTAGAAAGATGCGTTTCAAAACAAGCTGTCCTACCTCAAATTTTCTTGGGCGCACTTTATTATTGTAAGCGCGTGCCATTCTTTGTTGGTATAATTGACCAAAACAAACTGCCGCCAAACGCTTTTCATCAATCAAACTCAACTGCTCCAATCGTGACTTCATCCATTCAGTATCCTCAATCCCAGCTTCAACAATTATTCGGAGAGAGGGAATCTCAACTTCAGCAGGTATAACCGCTTCAGTGCCATAAACTAGCAAGTAGGGCGTTGCACCAACTGATGTACGGACAGTTGTCTGGTATCCTAAAAGAGCAAAAGGCAATTTCTCGTGCCATTGTCTAGACCCTTGGACCATCTTCCTAAGAATCTTCTTGATGTTCTTATTTGCAGCTTCAACAGCTCCATTAGCTTTGGGTCGGTAAGGAGTAGAATGGCGATGGTCAATTTTAAATTGTTCACATACTTCGTTCATCAGATGACTATTCAAATTAGCAGCATTATCTGTAATAATGGTTTTTGGAATACCAAAACGACAGATGATGTTGGAGTGAACGAAGTCTACTACTGCTTTCTTGGTAACTGCTTTTAATGTAATAGCTTCCACCCATTTGGTGAAGTAATCAATTGCAACCAAGATGAATCTGTGCCCATTTGAAGCTTTTGGCTCGATTGGGCCAATGACGTCCATTCCCCAAGAAACAAAAGGCCAAGGAGCCGACATAGGATACAACTCTGAAGGAGGCGAGTGAATCAAATCACTGTGAATCTGACATTGGTGGCACTTGCGCACAAAACGAAAGCAATCTCGCTCCATAGTAAGCCAATAATATCCTGCCCGAAGGATCTTCTTTGCTAGAACATATCCATTCATGTGCGGACCACAAACTCTCGAATGCACCTCATTCATAATCATTTCAGCTTCTTTGGCATCCACACATCTCAATAAATTCAAATCCGAGGTTCTTTTGTATAGGATTTCCCCACTCAAAAAGAAACCATTAGATAGTCGCCTAATAGTTCTCTTTTGATCCCTATTAGCATGTTCTGGATATTCTCTTGTTTTCAGAAACTGTTTAATATCACGGTACCATGGTTCACCATCTAGTTCTACTTCAATTGTATTACAATAACCAATGTTTATCCCGAATTTGTATT
>NW_017692657.1:0-5379 GCF_001879085.1 Nicotiana attenuata | reverse complement strand
ATTCCCTCTATCTTCGAGACCCCAGAAGCCCCACCATACAAGATGGTCACCCGAAGCTTTGCCTGGTTCGTCTCCGGCCATTCTACGATGGGTTTTGGTCTGATGGTGCTACGAACACCATTATTAACGAGTTTCACAGCCAGGTTTCTTACCTCTCACTGGTTTCTTATGAAACCCTAATTTCTACCTAGAACTCTTAAATCTCTGTCTTTTTAACGATTTTTAACTTACTCTTTTGTGTTTTACACTACTCTCTACTCGATCTTTACGATTGCTCAAGTTTTCAACGTTTTGTTCTTCTTTTTAAAACTAGGGTTTCTGAACCTCTTTCGAAATCACTATATCTTCTGATTTTTTTCTAGTACTATATGTTTGTGTTTGTATTTCTGCTTGTTTGTGTGATCTTCTAGGTTATTCCCCAATTTCTATGCTTTAATTTTTTTCTAACGTTCCTCTGATTCTGTGATCTTTTACTTAGGGTTCTTTGGTTTTGTGCCTATTGTGTTTAAATAGGTCTAATTGTTTTTCTATTTACTAAATGTTCTGCTGATTCTGTGCATCTCTTCGAATCCCTGATTTTTGTATATGATTTCTTTGGAGGTTTTCCACTGATTTGAGTCACTTCCTTGTTTGTGAGATGCTTTCCTTACTTGGTGCTGATTCCCTGTGATTTTCAATCTCGTTCGTGACTTCCTGAACAAATTTTTTCAAAAATCAGTCTGTAATCCGTCTGTTTATGTGCACAATATACTGTTATTTTACTTTCCTTACTTGTAATTATTTTGTACGTAGTCCCTATTACATGCATCTTGCTATTCCTGTAACAAAATATCAGTCTTGCAAAAAATCTTCCTTATTTGATGCAATTTGTACCGTTTGAGCTATGACTCCCTAATTAAGGGAAATCCGAGTCTTTAATTGATTCTAATAAGTACTCTTTCCATAATTGTAATCAGTCTATACTAATTACCTTATTTTCCACTTATTTTCAAAGCTATAAATGTCCTACCCTCTTTTTAGCAGACACGAACAAAAAATTCATTGTTCTGAACTCTCTCTTACACACATAAGCATACTCAGTGTTCTCTCTTGTTTTCTACACATTCTCTCTCACTTTCCCTGTTGACTACTGATTACTCAGTCGGCTGAAAGCCAAGACTGAGTGATTTTGGGGCTGCTCTACTATTCTACTACTCTATACATTGCTACTTGCTTGGTCTGCATACTACTGCTCACTTCCATGCACACTACTGCTCTATATTATCTCATCCTCGACTAGTATGCCCTCTATTTGATCTACAGCTTCCAAAACAATATGTTTTTATACATACTGCACTTTATTTTGTTTATTCTATGTTTTTACTTATAGTTCTGCTGTTCTTATTGCAACTAACATGCCCCTATGTTAGTCCATTAATGTGACTATCCTTCTCTTAATTCAGCATGCCTACTGATTTGCTTAATGCATGTTCTCCCCTACCCCCTAGCCCCAGTACATTGTCAGCATGTAATCCTAAGCCCTTTTGGTTGAAACCTGGTGTGACTGTCTCAGTGTCCTGAAATGCTCCTACATGTGAACTATTTGTAACCATTCCACTTTTTCCCTGTTTGTGTTTACTTCCCTGAACTATATGTGGTATTTTGGTTCTGAGGTTATCAGAATTGTCACATTGTTTTCTTTCAAAACTGGTTCTATATGGATCATTTTGAAACTGTTTTTCAACTCAATTTCTTTAAAAACTCTATCACACACTCTCACTACTCCTAGAGTTTAGGTTCTACCCCCTTCGTGTAAGCATTGCCTTGGGTACCTTTGAGTACCCATTGAACTTTGATGCACAAGGCTGGTAATTCCACACTGCACTTGTTCAACATTTTGGTAGTGTTTGGGTGCTGGTATTGGCCGAGGACCCCAATGGGCCCTTAGGGAGCTTTGCCGCACCCAAACCATGGCCAAGGCTGTGAAACTCGAAAGAAGTGAGGTTGGAAGATTGGGCCTGGTTGAAGGCTCCCTATAGAGTAACTTCTTATTTTATTTTTCATTATGTAATTCAGCTATCACGGTTTATAATAACTTGTAAACAACTGATTGGGGCTATAGTGAAATTGGGTGGGATTATGCATGTTTAGTTTAATTAATGGGTAGAGAACATGTCTATAGGGCTTTTACATTACCTATTTGTGCATTAGAAACCATGTGTAGGACATGCATCATACATCTAGATATCCTGTTTTAGGCTTTTTACTTTCAGATTGTTATACTCACTTCGTATCAGTTAGTAATCGGCAAACAACTATCATAAAATTACTACTGCATTTAGAGACCCTGGTTTAGGAGCTTTATGTGCATTAGATATCATGTTACTTAGGATTTTATTTCATCTGAGTTGTAATTGTTGAACGCCTCACCAGTTTGTTTAATTTAAAAACACAAATTTGGGCTAAAACTGCGTCTTCTCTTTAAAACTGGAACTAATATGCATGTTCACCTTTTCAAATAGGCAATACATATGATGCCTAGGCAAGACTTAGGCTAATAATAATTAAAAAAAAACTAATTGATCTTGTTTTACACATTCCAGACTACTCAGCCTTTTTAAACTTTCCCAAATCTGTTTTTTTTATCTGTCTCTCTAAAGTTCCCTTTTTACTGAAAATCTCTCTACCTGGAAACCAGTTCCGTATTAATATACTCTCACTAATTTTCCAATTCTTGCTCTTTTATGCTTTCAAACTACTGGGTTATCTCTCTATCCAGGAACGCGTTATTTTGATACTGGTATAATTAAACTACTGTATTTTCCAATCTCTGCTTTCTTCAAAACGATGTTTTAACATTTCCCTTACCTTTACTTATTCAACTGTTTTTAGATGTATTCCTGAAAAATCAAACTCTTTGGGTCATTCAGTTTTGATTAAACCTTCTGCTTTTACCGAAACTTATCTTTTTCCGGCACCCCTGCTTTTAAACTCTCATCTTTTTTTTAAGACCTTAAATGTGTTTGAGACGTGCTAATTACATGTTTACTTGTGGAGGGATTTGTGAGCCTCTTATTTGCTTTTGTATGTTCCTTTTATGTGTAGTCCTACTTGTTATGAATGTCGCCTAGCATTTTGTCCTTTAAACCTAGGTGTTCAGCCTAGTCCTTACCTTGTAGGAATAGTGATCCTAAATACCCTCTAGGAATTATAGGATGGGACGGGTAATAGCACGCAATAAGCATTCGTGATCAATCATGCGTTTAAATAACCTTTACGAGGTGGGAAGGGTAGAATATGGAGATGATGACCGATGCGCTAATATCACGTGCAACCCCTCTTCTGAGGAGTGATTGCTGGATATTGCATTGACGTGATCCATATCAATCATAAACCTAGGACCCCTCTTCCTTTATTTGCTTTTCATCCTTTCTTGTAAAACTCTTTAAATCTTTCTTTTCATAAAATTCTGCCCACTCTACTTATCTTCACAAGTTTTCAACTTATTGCAATATGATATGCAAATCCTTATTTGAACCTTACTTGTAAAGTCACAATTGTAACATGGCCAGGACCACACTAGTGGATCTAGAGGGGTGCCTAACACCTTCCCCTCGAGATAATTTCTAGCCCTTACCCTAATCGCTGGTTTCTTCAATTCAAACCCTTATTAAAGTGTCCTAATGCACTATAATCATTAGGTGGCAACTCTCCAATTCCAAAACCCAATTCTCGCAAGGGAATAGAGTTGTCCTCCCAAATGTCGTATACCCGATTTTGCCTTAGAAAAAGGAGGCGTCGACAACGTGGCGACTCTGCTGGGGAATTTCTTTAGGCTTTTACCATTGCATGTTATTTGTGACTTTATTGCTTTATTATTGCTTTATCTCTTCTTCTTCTATGAAACTGACTTGTTTCTTTGTTTCTTTTCATCAATGCTTTCATTTACTGCTTTACTTTAATACTGTTGTAATTACGAGCAATTATTGTAATCATTATCTTATGAACGTGAAAATACGTGACAATCTGTTTTATTCTTGTGATTGCATCTTCAACATCATATTCCACTCGTGCCAAACAAAATACCATAGCAACGCTTATAATGAGTGGTTGCGCTCTTCCAATATTATCACCCCCTAAATTTGGCAAAGGCATATTTGCGGTAAAACCAGTCGATCAGCGGTGCAGTCGACGGTTCCGTGCCTTTCCCTCTTGAGTTGTCCGCTCAAGGGTACCGGTCTAATACCCCATAGAAACCTTACTCTGTTTAACTGTACATGTATCATGGTCAAACCTAGCCGAATCGGTTATGTTGTCCACATAATGACTCATTAAGATAGCCTTGTCCAAAGTCCACCGGGTTTCCTTGAAACCCAAACGGACACCACCATATCCTGTGCATTTATTTGGGAAACTAAATGCTTTTTATGCTAATTAATTGTTTAAATAGTCGAGTCCGGTGGGGTAAGGGCCTAACATTTTGTTTTGCATAAAATGAGGCACGAAGTCCCCAGATTCGGCATGGTAACCAACATTCACCCAAGGCTGCTAAGCTGGTGGAAAGACCTTCACTCCAGTGATCAGACGCTCGTCCGCAAGTATTTAGGGAATTTGCCTTCACTTCTGGAGATCCAGACTGACAACAAAATCATAGAGGCTGCAACTCTGTTCTGGGATAGTGACAGATCCGTGTTCCGCTTCGGGGACCTTGAAATGACTCCTTTGCTCGAGGAAATAGGAGGGTTAGCTGGTATTCCTTGGGAGACGCCGGGTTTGCTTATGCCAGAAAATGGCAAGGGTAGGGGTTTCCTCAAGATGATGGGACTAAAGAAAAACCCAGACTTAACCTGTTTGAAGGACTCTTACATTCCATTCAACTATCTATACGAGAGGTATGACCATAGCAAGTCATACCGCACTTACCCAGATGAATTTGCCCTTACCTCATTGGGGCATATCCATAGGAGGGTCTTTGTCTTTATGTTCTGCTTTTTGGGAATGATAGTGTTTCCCATGAAGAAGGCTAGGATCCACACCAGACTGGCCATGGTAACCAAGACTTGATGGAACGAATTGGCGGTCAACCTTTCAACATAGTACCTATGATCATTGCTGAGATATACCGAGCCCTGGACAACTGTCGGCGAGGGGCCAATCATTTTGAGGGTTGCAACTTATTACTCCAGCTCTGGCTCATGGAGCACCTCCAGAAGGGTGAATACCGACAAGAGATTCTGCGCAGAGACTGGGATGATCACATCGCCTTCCATCAGCCAAGGAGAATGAATTATATGCCTAACATATTCGCTCAGCCAGAGGACGCTGGAGGATGGGTAGAGTTGTTTGAAAATCTGAAAGAAGACAAGGTGCAATGGATGTTTGAGTGGTTCCCTACGGAAG
>NW_017692656.1:0-5380 GCF_001879085.1 Nicotiana attenuata | reverse complement strand
AAATGCACATTTTTCTGGATTCAACTTCATATTATATTTTCGTAAAATCTTAAACTTGTCAGACAGATGTGATATATGATCTTCCGAATGTTGAGTCTTAACTAGCATATCATCTATATATACCTCCATGGTTTTACCTAAATGTTCTTGAAACATTTGGGTAACTAACCTTTGATACGTTGCACCTGCGTTCTTAAGACCAAAGGGCATTACCCTATAACAGTAAGTCCCCCTGTCTGTTATGAAAGAGGTTTTTTCTTCATCTCCTGGATCCATCTTGATTTGATTATAGCCTGAATATGCATCTAAAAAACTTAACAGCTCATGCCCTGCAGTAGCATCAATTAATTGATCTATGTGCGGTAAAGGAAAAGAATCTTTTGGACAGGCTTTATTAAGGTCTGTGTAATCTACACAAACTCGCCACTTACCGTTCTTCTTTGGAACCACAACTATATTAGCTAACCAGTCAGGATATTTTACCTCACGAATTGAACCAATTTTTAACAATTTTTGAACTTCTTCTTGAATCACTTTGTTCTTGAGAGTTCCTTGCTTTCTTTTCTTTTGCTTGATGGGAGGATATGATGGATCTTCATTCAATTTATGGGTCATGACTTCCGGTGGTATCCCTGTCATGTCAGAATGGGACCAAGCAAAACAATCTGCATTAGCCTTTAAAAATTCAATCAATTTACGTTTTACCTCCGGGCTAAGATTAGCTCCTATGTATACTTTTCTTTCGGGCCAATGTATGAATAGTACCACGGCCACTAGCTCTTCTATCGTTGTTTTGATGTTCTCGTTCTCCTCCGGTTCTTGAATGGTATCAGGTCTCGAATCCATATCCGTTTGCTTTTGTTCAGGTGAAGTTGACACTGTGTTACCCTCGCCTGAATCCTGTAATTGCTATTTATCTTCACCTTTATCAATTGAATCTGTAACGGAATTGATGCTTCTAGATGTTTATTGATCGCCCCTGATTTGACGTATTCCCCATGGAGAGGGAAATTTAATAACTTGATGTAAGGTTGAAGGTATAGCCTCCATGTCATGAATCCATGGCCTCCCAAGAATCATATTATAAGTCATTTCCATATCTACGACCTGAAATTTGGTATCTTTAACGACGCCTTCTGCGAATGTAGCAAGTATCGCTTCTCCTTTCGTTATAACACTAGAATTGTCAAATCCCGACAGAGTATGTGCTTTTGGAATCAATATATCCTCTGCTTGCATCTCGCGCAATACTCGTATTAAAACAATATTTACAGAACTACCTGGATCAATCAAAACTCGTTTCACGTTAGTGTCATGTACAAGTAAAGATATTACAAGTGCGTCGTTATGCGGAGTTATAGTCCCTCGGCGTCTGCATCATTGAATTTAATATTCTCCTCTTCCAGTACATGTCGAGGCCGCTTCCAGTGGGTAATTGTTACTTTTGAAACCCTCTTATATGATACATCGTTGATCTCTTCACCTCCTCTTATAACGTTGACAGTTCTCTTGGGTGAAGGTGGTTTTGGAGGCTCCTGCCTGTTCTTCATGTATGCTTGTTTACCTTTCTCACTGAATAACTCAGTGAGATACCCCTGTTTAAACAAATGATCAACTTCACCTTGCAGAAACCTACAATCTGATGTTTTATGCCCGTGATCGTTATGAAATTCACACCAATGATCAGGATTTCGTCTGTTTGGATTCGATCGCATTTCTTTTGGCCACCGTACCTTATCTCCCATGCCTCTTAAAACAGATACGAGTTCGGAGGTGCTTACATTGAAGTTGTATCCACCAAATCTTGCCTTTAAACTTCCATCATCATCTCGTGACCCGCGTGTGTTTCGATCATTCCCAAACCTTGATGAGGAGCCTGATTCCCTGTTCCTAGGTTTGTGATCGTACCTTTGATTATCTTGTCTTGACCGTGAGTCCTTTCCCGCAGGTCCCATGTATGGCTCGTACCTGTTTTTACCGGATCTCTTTTCATTTTCCACACGCCTTGAGCTTACCTTTTCTTCTGTTTTATGTCGTAAAATAATGTCTTCTTCAATTCTCATCTTTGTGCTGTATCTGTTGTAGACATCATTCCACGTTGTTGCTGGGAATTCACGAAGGCTTTCTTTGAGTCGCCTCGTGGCTTCTGAACTCTTCTCATTTAAATTACTAGCAAAGGCTATGGCTGCCCAATCGTCAGGTACTCGTGGTAGCGTCATTCTTTCCCGTTAAAATCTATCTACTAACTCTCTAAGCAACTCTGAGTCTCCTTGCTTGATTTTGAAGATATCTTCCATTCGTTTTTCAACTTTTTGAGCTCCCGAGTGTGCTTTGATAAATAAATCTGCAAGCTCAGCAAACGAATTTATAGAATTTTCAAGTAAAAAAGAATACCATGTTAGAGCTCCTTTAGTGAGTGTTTCACCGAATTTTTTGACCAAGACCGACTCAATTTCTTGCTTAGTCAAATCATTGCCCTTGACACCTGTTGTGAATGCAGTAACGTGATCTTGTGGGTCTGATGTACCATCATACTTTGGAATATCAGGCATCTTAAACTTCTTTGGAATTGGAAGGGGAGCAACGCTTGGCTTCCATGGTTGTTGGGAATATTTATATATATCCACACCCTTGATCACGGGCGGTACTCCAGGTATTTGCTCTATGCGTTCATTTTGCTCCTTAAGCTGTTTCTGCAAGGTTAGTACTAGACTTTGTAAATCAGAATTAACTGGATTACCTGGGTCTCTCTCTTGTGTTTCACTAGGGTTCCACCGCTGCTAGAATTAATCAATCCTGAACGAGGATTCTCCAAAGTATTGTTGTTCGGAGCAGATGTGGGTGGGACAGCAGGCAATTGGCGAACAAAAGCTTGGAGAGCGTTATTGACTTGAGAGGCAATAAGTTTTTGCAGAGCCTCATTCAAGGTTTCAACGTTTTCGAATTGAGCCTGTCCATCTGTATAAGATCCATCAGGAGTGCCTTCACGAGATCGTCGTGGGGAGCCTCGTGGAGAATCTTGTGGAGAGCCTTGTGGGGAATCTCCCTGAAGTTATTGGATTGTCTGAATTTCTGGGTTTCCTTGAGTGTTGTCATTGTTGTTCGACATGATTGATGCAATCAAGAAAATTAAATTGAGATATGCTTGATTATCAGATTCCCGGTAACAGAACCAATTTGTTTAACCAAAAAATAGAATTTCGGTTAAAACTAGAAATTAAGAGGAAAAATCGGGTTACTGATAATCAGGAGACGAAAAGAATAAGAAATTTTTGAGGATAATAAAGCAGTAAATAAGTTTGTATTTCAATGTAATCTCAATGATATTTCGTGTCTTTACAAATGCCGAGACCTCCTCCTTTTATAGTTGATTTTTCTAGGAAAAGGTATAATGCCTTAGCCTTAAAGAGGCAATTATGAGCATTAAATGACATTAAATGAAACGTTACACAATTATTCCTATTCAATACTGATTCGCTAACGTATTTGACATTCAATACTAAATTTAGACTCCTTTATGCCATCAGATTCATAGCTTCAATTCCTTCTGACCTCCTGGCTTTAATTAAGTTAAATAGATACGAGACTCGTATCATTTGAATAGCATCTCGTGCCTATTTAACTTTCTTCTCCTGGTATCTGATATTGCCCGTGCCTCTTAACTGATCATCATGTTTTGACCATTTGACCAGTCCACGTGTCATGCCACGTCACCTTCAATTATAAATTCAGTTTTTTCCCAATACAGTATGTATAAGTTATAACCATGTATAATCTATGTATACATAATACATTCTAGGAAAAATAAATTATGAACTCGACTGGCTATTTTTGTAAAGATCCCTTATGAACATTAGGGCCCTAGCCCAAATTTTAGTGTTGGTTGTGACTTGTGAAGATGTCAGGCTTTAATAGTTCTTAGTAGGCGGGCTTATGACAAATTTTGCATGGAAAAAATGACACCCGATGACAACACATAAGGGGAATTGGCAATTTTTTAGCCTTATATTAGGTTTTGGCAAAGGTAGCCCCAAATAATTGGCATTATATAGCCAATTCTAAAATCTACCCTATTTTATTAATTATTCTCCTAACCGTTTGCTGCCCTCCCTCTATTGTTCGCTGGTCCCCTCCCCTTTCTTGTTCTCTGCCTTCCCCCTTCCCTCCCTCCCTCCCTCCCGAAATTTATGTCAAAATGGAAGAAGAAAAAAAAAAGATGTAAAACTTGATGCACAATTCTGTGTTATTCAAGTATTTACTGTTTTACTGCCTTATCGAATGAAGCTTGTGTTAAACATAATGAGTAGCAGCAGTAAATGGAAGTAAATGTAATAATGGAGCTTTAGCAGAGAGATATAGTTTGCTAGAAAACCAGAATGTATAAAAACAGTCCGTCGTCTGTGGTGTGGAGTGAAATAAAGGATTTTTTCATCGAGGAAATCGAAGGCCGAGATGGAGAATAAGAAGGATAATAAATTTGTGATATATATTTTGCTATACAGGTTTTAGTATGTATTATACAATGTGATATACAAATAATATAATTAGTTTTGTGTTATACACTTGGATATAAAGATAATAATAAATTATAGACAACTATCGAAGGAAAATAAATTTTTGATACATAAAGAAGAAAAATAAAGTTGTGATATATATATTGGTATACATGTTATACAGTATGATATACAAATGTATTTGTGTGATACACTTGGATATACACTGTGATATACAAACTATAGACAACTATCGAACGAAAATAAATTTTTAATATACACAAAGAAGAAAAATAAAGTTGTGATATTGGTATACATGTTATACAACATGATATACAAAAAATAAAATTTATTTGTGTTATACACTTGGATATACACTATGATATACAAACTATATTTATAATTTTTAATATTTTTAATGCTTGTGAGAAATAATTTAAAAACATAGAAAAAAGATTGTAGAGATTTGGGAGAAAATCTTGAAAGATTTTTGAATTCTAACGAAAAAGAAATAAAAACCTATTTTTGGGGTGATGGTTGGGCCATTAGAAGAGAGAGAAGGTCATTAAATTTTAAATTTAGGCTACGTGTGCCAAATGCTAAAAGATAGGTCATTTTCTGCCAATTATTGGACTAAGTTGTTATGCAATGCCAAATCCTCTTTAGAAAAATGTCAGGCTAGGTTGGGCAGCCTATTTTAAGGCCCTTTGGAAAAGGGATTTTTTCCTATCTATACCATATATGAAACTTTATTACTAAAAATGCGCATAATTCCATTATTACCCGCCATGTTTATATTTTTCCTACAAAATTTATACCATTCATTAAATACCCAATATTAATAGATGATTCCTTCCAAATTAGGCGCCTAAAAATTTGGGACTAAA
>NW_017692655.1:5150-5380 GCF_001879085.1 Nicotiana attenuata | reverse complement strand
CAATCCCTGAGTTGTGCGTTTTTAGACATAGGGCCTCCATTCCCTAGTCGCCTTTTGCCAACATTAGGGCTCCAATCCCTGAGTTGAGCTTTTTAGACACAGGGCCTCTATTCCCTAGTCGCCTTTTTGCCAACATTAGGGCTCCAATCCCTGAGTTGTGCCTTTTTAGACATAGGGCCTCCATTTTGTAGTCGCCTTTTGCCAACATTAGGGCTCCAATCCCTGAGTTG
>NW_017692655.1:0-349 GCF_001879085.1 Nicotiana attenuata | reverse complement strand
TAGTCGCCTTTTGCCAACATTAGGGCTCCAATCCCTGAGTTGTGGCTTTTAGATATACTCCCTCCATTCCCTAGTCGCCTTTTGCCAACATTAGGGCTCCAATCCCTGAGTTGAGCTTTTTAGACATAGGGCCTCCATTCCTTAGTCGCCTTTTGTCAACATTAGGGCTCCAATCCCTGAGTTGTGCCTTTTAGACATAGGGCCTCCAATCCCTAGTCTCCTTTTGCCAACATTAGGGCTCCAATTCCTGAGTTGTGCCATTTTAAACATAGGGCCTCCATTCCCTAGTCGCCTTTTACCAACATTAGGGCTCCAATCCCTGAGTTGTGCGTTTTTAGACATAGGGCCT
>NW_017692654.1:0-5382 GCF_001879085.1 Nicotiana attenuata | reverse complement strand
ATCAGAGACTAGATCTTGTCTTTCAAGGAGCGACATTCGTCGATGGTGTGTCCTTTCATGCCGGAGTGATATGCATAGGATTTGTTTGGGTTAACCCACTGAGAAGGATTCTCAGGGGTTGAAGCATGGATGGGGGTGACATAACCGGCGTCTTTGAGTCTCTCATATAGTTGGTCAATGGGTTCAGCAATGGTTGTATATTGTTTGGGAACCCTGCGGCCAAAATTTGGTCGTGGTCTGGGAAGTTTTGACGATTAAGAGGTGACTGATAGTGGGATAGTTGAGTATTGTAAATTTGGTAAACGTGCGTGGGTTGGGAATATCTGGGTGAAGTAGGCTGATATACGGGAGATGGAGAAGGTTGATAGGCGGGCGGTGAGGGTGCTTGGTAATTTGGAGTGGGCTGATATGTGAGTGGAGGTGTCGGGTAGGTTTGGTATTTGAGAGGAGATTTGGTTCTTTGTGCAACCATCACAGCTCCTACGTCTCTCTTTTTGGACACACCACCGGACTGCAAGGCCTTATTTGTAGCTTGCAAGGCCTCGAAGTTTGTGACCATACCGCTCTTAATGCCTTCTTCGATTCGTTCCCTCGGCTTGATGATATCATAAAATTTGTGGCTTTCAATCATCATCAGTCGCTCATAGTATTGCGGGTCTTGGGCCCGGACAAAGAATTTGTTCATTTGTTCCTCCTCTAAGGCAGGTCTGACCTTAGCGGCTTCCGACCTCCAACAAGTAGCATACTCGCGAAATGTTTCTATAGGTTTCTTCTTTAGATTTTGAATGTAGAACACATCTGGCGCATTCTCTGTGTTAAACCTGAACCTGTCCATGAAATCGGACGCCATGCCTACCCAACTTGACCATTTCTTTGGATCCTGGATGATGTACCAAGACAGCGTATCTCTTTTTAGGCTCCTCATGAACAGCTTCATACGGATTCTATCGTCTTTTCCTACCCCAACCAGCTTGTCACAATACGTCCTCAAATGGACCATGGGATCACCTATACCATCAAACATCTCGAACTTTGGAGGTTTGTACCCCTCGGGAAGTTCGACATCGGGCTGTATGCAGAGATCATAATTCAACCCTTCAATTCCCTTGTTTCCTTCAACGCCCTGGATCCGGCTAGTCAATTTCTTAAGTTCATCAGCCAGGTTCCTGATAAGCAAATCTTTATCATCAGACTCGGGTGTGCCTGAGATTGGTTGGGTGGAGAGTGGCATGGTCTCCACGTAGATGGGGGTGTTATGGTGGGTGTGGAAGTGGTCATTTGTGGAGTTTTGGAGTTCTGGGAAAAGCAATGGGGTGTTGTTTGTGGTGTGGCAAGTGTTGCATTGGGTCTTTGGTGGAATAATATGGGGAGCGGGATGATTTTATTGCTTTGGGATGTTTTGGGGTGGTGTAGGGTTTTGAGTATTGGGAAAGGTGATATTTGGGGTGTTGAGCGAGAATGACAAACTTGCCAGATTCCGAACCTGGTCGAGCTCTTCCTGGAATTTTAGCAATTTCTGTTCAAACTGGGATACATTTTCCTTAGGAACCTGAGTACCATGTCCATTAGTGACCTCTACCCGTTTAGTTGAATTCTCCCTTCTGATGCTGTTCAAATCTTCCATTTTGCCTTTGTTCTTGTTCTTAACAGGACTTAGAGGAGGAGTGGGTGGAGGGCCCTTGGATCTTGTGGAATAGGATGACGTTGCCAGAGTGCTCGAACTAACCTTTGGGGAGGGGAATAACAAAACAAAAAATAAATCAAAAAGGTAACCAAGTTAGTTGGGCGTTACAAAAAAATGTTGCAATATTTAAACACATAGTGCGAGAATGTAAATCGCGTCCTAATTTGGGGACCTCTTCATGCCCGAGGTAGGCCTAGCAACAAATTGATTTGGAGTGCTCAGGATGCTAAATGCCTCATTTTATTGATAGAAAATAAGACGAATCCCAAATCGACAATAAATAACAGGAAATAAAAGTCACTAATGGCCATTGCCCTTATTACATTTTATATAGCGAAAAGATAAAATCCTATCTACTTGGTCCCTGAAGGACCTTCCCCAGATTTGGCATCCTTGGCTGCGTCGAACAGCTTCCCCTGCTTGCAAAGTCCCAGCAATAGTTAGGCCCTGGCTAGATGTCCGCCTTCGTTCCCCTCAGCATTCTGACAGTCTTCGACCCTTTTGAGAAACTTTCTTTCTAGTTCCACTATGCTTCGCTCCAAGTATCCCAGTCGCTTGTTGGCACTGACAGTCATGTCCTTCCATTCCTCAATTAACTTCTGATTGGCTTCTTGTATCTCACGGTGCTCGCTTTCGCACTCCCGGATCCTTTTGCGTAGTTGGTTGTATTTGACCTGTGCCTCGGCCTTTTCGTCTATGACCTTGTGACCTCGAACAAGCCCAGGCTGGCTCAGACCATCATGATTATCCTCCAACCAACCGGAATAGTAGGGAGCACAACCAGCGTGGTATCTATCTTGTTCGATGGTATCCCTCCTCATGACGATCTTGTAGTGCCATATATGCTGAGCTTAGCACTTGTAAGGGCTATCATCATCCTGGAAGTCAGCCCGGAAGTGACTCATCTTGTCGACCCTGGGTACGACCTACTTCCTACCTGCTTGCCTCATAACCCGGAGAGGGACGTAAGGGTATGTTCCTCTCAGACAGATCAATATCAGGAAAGGCGCGTCTCTGGATCGGGCGATGAATTCCTCGGTTGGAAATCACTTGAACATCCATTGTACTTGCCCATCGGTCAAATTATCAAACAGTTCAAACCATCCATTGGCATCCTCCGGCTGAGCAAACATATCGGGGATATAATTCATTCGCTTTGGGTGATGGAAAGCAATGTGATCGTCCCAGTCCCTTTGTTGAATCTCTTGTCAGTAGTCACCCTTTTGGAGATGCTCCATGAGCCAAAGTTGAAGTAGCAAATTGCAGCCTTCGATATGACTGGCTCCCAGTTGACACTTCTCTAGGGCTCGGTATATTTCCGCAATGATCATGGGCACAATGTCGAATGGTTGCCTGCCAATTCCTTCCATTAAGGTCTTAGTTACCATGGCCAGTCTGGTGTGGATTCTTGCCTTCTTCATTGGAAACACAATCAACCCCAGGAAACAAAACATGAATACAAAGACCCTTCGGTGAATATGCCCTAATGATGTGATGGCAAACTCATCAGGATAGGTGCGGTAGGATTTGCTATAACCGTACCTCTCATATAAATAGTCAAACGGGATATAGGATTCTTTTAGGCATGTCAATTCTGGATTCTTCTTCAGACCCATCATTTTGAGGAAGCCCCTGCTCTTTCTGTTCTCAGGCATTAGTAAACCCGGAGTTTCCCATACCAAACCGGCCAATCCTCCTATTTCTTCTAGCAAGGGTTTCATCTCAATGTCCCCAAAGCGGAACACAGCCCTTTCACAATCCCACAACAATGTGGCAGCTTCTATGATTTTGTTGTTGGGTTGAATTTCCAGGAGGAAAGGTAGATTCCCTAGATATTTCCGGACGAGAGTTTGATCACTGGAGTGAAGATCTTTCCACCAGCTTAGCAGTCTTCGGTGGATGTTGGTAACCATGCCAAATCTAGGGATTTCGTGCCTCATTATCTGCAAGACAAAACCCCCACCGGATTCGACTATTTAACATCAACAATTAGCATTAAGCATTTGGTTCTCCAAATAAATGCACAGAACATGTGATGTCCGTTTGGGTTTAGGGAAACCCAGGGGACTTTAGACAAGGCCATCTTAAAGGATCATTATGTGGACAACATAACTGATCCAACTAGCTTTGACCATGATGCGTGCACAGTTTAAACGGAGTAAGGTTTCCATGGGGTTTTAGACTGGTACCCTTGAGCGGACAACTCAAGGGGGAAAGGCACGGAACCGTCGACTACACCGTTGATTGACTGGTTTTACCGCAAATATGCCTTTTCCGGATTTAGGGGGTAATAATATAGGAAGAGCGCAACCACTCATTATAAGCATTGCTATGGGATTTGTTTTGGCACAAGTTGAATATGATTTTGAGCATGATTATGCAATAATTAAAAGCATGTTGTCACGTATTTGCACGTTAAGAAAGCGGTAAATACAACAGTTTCATAATTTAAAGTAGTAGTAAAGGAAAGAAAGAAAAAAAAAAGACAAGTCAGTTTTGCAATCGAAAAGGGAATTGAATGCTTAAAGGAATTGAACAAGTAATTGCACATAAAGAGATATAAATTCACAATAACAGCCTGAAATGGTAAAAGCCTAGATATATCCCCAGCAGAGTCGCCATGCTGTCGCGCCCCCTTTTTTCCCTCCTCGCGGCGGGAGAATCGGGTTTATGACATTTTTGGTATGGGACGACTCGTTCCTTTTGGGAACTGGGTTTTGCATTTGAAGAGTCGCCACCTAATGAGTTAAGGTGCATTAGGACACCAATAGAGGTTCAGCTCTAAACTGTTTGGATAACCAGAGATTGGGTAAGGGCTTGAAATTATCCCGAAGGGAAGGTGTTACGCACCCCTCAGGATCCACTAGTGTGGTTTCCGGCCAGACAGTTATTGTGAATTTAGCAAGTAGATAAATATAAAAAAAGTTTGCAAATAAAGGGAAGGGGTCCTAGGTTTATTTATAATATGGATCACATCAATGCAATACCTGGTAATCACTCCTCAAGAGAGGGGCTACACGTGGTATTAGCGCACCGGTCATCATATCCATATCTACCCTTTCCCACCTCGTTTAAGGTACTAAAGCGTGGATTGGTCTCGAGTACTATTGCATGCTATTACCCGTCCCATTCCCATCAGTCCCGGAGGTACTTAGGACTACTATTCCAAAAGGGAAGGGGTATTAGTCTGATTGGTTTCAAAGGACAAAATCTAAGGCGACATACAAAAACACATACTGCATGTTGGGAAGCATATAAACAGATAAAGGCTCAAATACACGTCCTTGAACAAAAGCACATAACTAGCATGACTTACACATACTTTTAGGGTCTGATTGAAATACTAAAGACGAGGGGAGTTTGATTCAGAGCCAGATTCATCAGATACCTCAAATAAGAAGCCCAAATCAGGCATGCCTGCTGGTTGGAGCAGTTGCCAATTAACAGAGGCGAATTCAGCTTTATTATTATTACTCTTAGGCTTGCCTAAGTGTTTAGACGGAGTCCTACAGGCATGATATCTACTTAATTCAGAATGTGGCGAAACTGTAAAAACGGATTGTTTGAGATCCTATAGGCATGCTTGTTAAACCTCGTTAAGTAAGGAAATTAGATTGTTTAAAACTGATTCAGAATAGACTGATTTTAAAACGGACCAGTTTCAGATTCTGCAGGTGATGGTATCTACTATTGCTAAT
>NW_017692653.1:1336-5383 GCF_001879085.1 Nicotiana attenuata | reverse complement strand
GGAATTGCAGTGTTATAGCAAGAAGAAGTATCAAGTTTAAGGTAAATCAGAGGGGACTTGGATAAATAGGACAACTTGGAAGTCGGTCGAATCGGCATAGTAAGGGTCATGATTAGTTCATTGGGTGCTTACGAGGTAATGAGTTTCTACAGGTGTTTCGTGGCAATGCTCTTAGGTTTTGATGGCTTGCGTAGCTTGGTTGAGTTAGAAGGAGTCAGTCATGACGGTTTGGTTTTGTGCAAATGGAAGTCGGAGAGTTCTTAATGGCTTCTACCACGGTTAGAGATGTATACGTCCACGAGCATGAGGAGCATGGGATGTGTAGCGATTTTCTTTGAGATAGGATCAATGGAAAGTTCTTGGCTAGTTGAGTACGTAGTTGCTTGTGGCTCGGAATGGATATGAAATTCTCATGTTTATCCTAGGATGGTATGATATATGCGGTATGTTGTGTAGGATTGAGATTTCTCATGTGTAAGGTTACGGTTCAGTTTTGAAAGGAAGGTCACAAATTCTTAGGCAGCTTGGATAGTTTCTGATGACTAGGTAAATGTTATTACTAACTGGTCTGGCTTGATGAGAGTTTACATTTTGGAAAGGGCGATGTTCTTGAGCTGAGGATACTTCATTAGTATTGTAGTACTCTTTTTTTTGATCGACTGTTGATATTCGAGTTTGCTTGGTGGCACAGAAGAATTATAGGAGTACCTCTCATGGGATGATTGGCTATTAGAGGTGTGTTGTATATTCGGACAGTGGAGTTGGGACGGATATGCTGATTCGTGTCCTATGTGGATTTGGAGACTGGAGTTCTCATAAACAGATTAGGTCGTGGTTGTGGACCGCGTATATTGTCTTATGTGGTAACTATTGGAGGTTTGGAGACCCGAGTGGATCCTTGTTGCTTAGTATGCTAGATTTTGATGTGATATTGGGTATAGACTGGTGGTCTCCGTGCTGTGTTATTCTGGGCTGTTGCGCTAGGACGGCGACGTTGGCTATGCCGAGAATGCCACAGATTGAGTGGCGAGGTTCGACGGATTATATTCCCAGTAGGATGGTTTCTTTTTTTTGAAGACCCAGCGGATGGCTAGGAAGGGCAGTCTTTCTTATTTGGCCTTCGTGATGGAAGTCAGTGCAGAGACTCCTACCATTGATTCGGATCTGGTGGTGAGGGATTTTTCGAATGTGTTTCCTGCTTCCGGGCATGTCGTCAGACAGGGTTGTTGATTTTGGTATTGATTTGGTGTCGATCATTGCATCGTATGTCACCGGCGTAGTTAATGGAGTTGAAGGAGCAGCTTCAGGAACTCATTGATAAGGGGTTCATTGTTAGGCCAATATGGATGTGTGTTCTACGTCGAGTCGGCTTGGTTGATTCTGAGTTGTATTGTGGAAGGATGTGTTGATTCGATTGTTTTTGTGCTTATTAGAGATCTGGGGAGATATATGAGTTACCTTTCCGTGTTGCAAGGCGCTGGGATTTGCTGGTTGTAGGCACATGTGGTACGATTTTATTAGGGTCTCTCAGTGGAATTCGAGCAGGGTGAGTATTGGGTATTGCTCGGCGGATGGCGTATCGGTTGTGTCCTTTCGGGTTTGTGTAATATTATGTCAATTGCCTCGCCGTGGTTATGATGATTTGCTTTGGTTCTAGACATCAAATTGCGCGTGGTTGTCGATTTGAGCATGGTGACTTGTGGTGTTTCACGTGGACCAGTGTTTGGATAAGGTCGCGCATTGGAGCGAAGCTATGTGGAGGTATGATCCTGCGGGGTAGATTCGTGTGTCCTGGTTCCACGACGTGCGATGGGTTCAAAACATTGTGTTGTGGTGGTACTGGTGAGCTTGCGGTACAACTCTTCATTTGAGTCATTTTTCATGATTTGAGTGCGTTCGGATTGTTGCTTATTGGTGTGCGGATTGCACGAGTTGTGGCTTTAGATGGTATTGATGTGTCACGTCACCAAAGTAGCTGTGTTGAATAAGATGAGATCGTTGGGGTCTAGAATGAATACAAATGGATTCGGTTTTAACATGTTGGAAGGATAGTGTCGATGTTCGGCTTAGAAATTTGCTATGGTCCGTGCCAAAAGAGAAGTGGCTTCACGAATGGTTGATTTGAGGAATGGTTATGAATTTCTACGTGTTTCAATTATCATTGGCAGTATACGGAAGTGTTGGAATGATGCTTTATTGGATAAGAGGCTTATTATCGATAATCGGTTGTTTGGAGCAACTGCTGTGATTAGAAGTTATCGCTACGAGTGTTGGAGCTATGTGGTATATCATGTAATTGCATCTGAGGTTGCAGGTATGGTCTGTTGCAGCTTGTTCGGGCTTATTCAGAGTATAAATGTGAGATTCTAATCTTGTAGATGATTTCAGAAGTGCAAATTTGGTTCTAAGGTTTATGGGCTAGGTTGGATTGCAAAATTTCAGTTACATTGTGTTATCGGACCTATATGAGATAGGGTGACGTGGGATCACCCCCGGGTATGTGCACGGTAAGGTTACACAGCGATTTGATAGTTTTCGCAACAACTCTGGGTACGTTCGAGGACGAACGTATGTTTAAGTGGGGGAGGATGTAACGACCAGACCGGTCATTTTGAGCTTTTGCACTTCGCTCACCAGTTCTCGGGCATGACTAGCCCCGTGTGATGTATTATGACTTATGTACATTGTCTGTTTTGGTTTTCAGGGTAACCGAAATGAATTTGGAAGAGCAGTTCTCAGCTTGAAGCTTAAAATTTGAAAGGTTTGACCAAGTTTTGACTTGTTAGTATATGATCTCGGATTGGAACTTTTTATGATTTTGTTAGATCCGTTAGATGATTTGGGACTTAGGAGCGTGATCGGAATGTATTTTGGAGGTCCGTGGAAGGTTTAGGCTTCAATTGGCAAAATTGAAAATTTGGCATTTTCCGGTTGGTAGTGGAAATTTTGATATCGGGGTCGGAATGGAATCCCGGAAGAGTTGGAGAAGGCTGTTGGAAAAATTTGTTCTACGCAATCGCGGAGGAATGGTCGCGATCGCATAGGGTAAAAGAAGGGCTGAAATTGTGCTTCGCTATCGCATTAGATTGTCCACGATAGCATAGGGTAAATGCCCCGGCAGATTATTAAGTACTCTATTTCGAGGGTTTCGGCTATTTTTGCATTTATGGAGCTATGGAGCTCGCATTGAGGCGGTTTTTGAAGGGATTTTCAGAGGATTGATTGGGGTAAGTGTTCTTCACTCAAATTTGGTTAAATACCATGATTATGTCTTGATTCTTATCATTTAATTTGTGAATTTGGGGTTAAAATTGGAGAAAATGGAAGAAAATTTGGAGAGTTGATTTTGAGGATTTGGATGGCCATTTGATGTCGGATTTTGGTTAATTTGATATGGGTAGACTCATGAGCGAATGGGTTTTCTAGTTTTGTAATTTTTATTGGATTCCGAGATGTGGGCCCGGGGCCGGGTTTGAGCTAATTTCGGGATTTTGAGTTAATTTGATTATTTTCGTATGGGCTTCGCTCCCCTAGCATATTCTAATATTAAGATTCTAATTTTGGGTAGATTCGACGCGAGTTGAGGCTGAGGCGAGAGGCAAAGGTGTCGCGGAGTAGTAATTCATCCGGTTTGAGGTAAGTAACCATTGTAAATCTGGAACTGAGGGTATAAAACCCCGGTATTTTGTATTGTTTTGATGAATTAGGTGACACACATGCTAGGTGACGAGCGTGTGGGCATGCACCGGTAGGGATTGTCACTTGGTCCGTCCCATAGCGACTATTAAACCGCGTATTTGATTTGAAATCTTATGACATCACGTATTTTAGAGATTGATACTATATTATGGGTTGTGTGCCATGTTTGGGGCCTTGTGCCGACCCGTTGAGACCCTTAGGGGCATTTTTACTGTTTTCCTCACTCTATTGTTTGAAAGCATATCCTCAGTCATGTTTTACCTGTTTATTGTTTAAACCTGGTTTTTACCGCTCTACTTCTTAAATGTACAAAACTGTTTGGGCTGAGTTCCCTGATTTCCACTGTTA
>NW_017692653.1:0-1215 GCF_001879085.1 Nicotiana attenuata | reverse complement strand
ATATATATATATATTATGGATCGGGCTACACGCCACAATAATATTATATGTATATATTTTTGATCGGGCTGCACGCCGCAACGATACTTATAGGGATCGTGCTGCACGCCGCATCGATATATATAATAGATCGGGCTGCGACCACAGCGATATGGCGCTTGGGCTGAAGGAGACCCTCCGGAGTCTGCACACCCCTAGTAAGCGCAGTCGACTATTTATATTGGATCGGGCTGCACGCCACAGCGATTATTACTATATATAATGGATCGGGCTGCACGCCGCAGGAATTACTACTATTATACTATTATGAGATATCTATTGAGCCTGAGTGTTGAGAGTGAGTACTGAGTGACGAGAGATGAGTCACGAGTGATTGAGAGGCTTGCCCGAGGGGCTTTACTTTGAGTGATACTTTGCCCGAGGGGCCGGTTTTATGATATATATTGTTTTCACTCTTCTTTTATACTGAGCCTCTTTTGAAAAACGATCGAATAAATGATTTCAAAGACTTGGATTCAAAAATGCAAATTTTTGACTTGATATTTCTGTTGTGATTTCAAGATATGTGATTTTTAATGCTCGTCATTGCACTCAAACCTTATTTACTTTAGTTACTTACTGATTTGGCATACTCACGTTACTCCCTGCACCATGTGTGCAGATCCAGGTGCCTGAGTATCGGACTGAGAGTTCCCAGCATTCTCAGAGTTTACCAGGAGATCGCAAGGTAGCTGCACGGCATTCGCAGGCCCTACTTTCCTCCTTCCTATCTTAATATTTCTATCATATTCCGACTTATGTTGTATTATTCAGTCAGATTTAGGTTGTATTTAGAGGCTCTTGACTAGTGACACCAGATGGCTGGGCTGTGTTGGGTTAACGTACTGATATTCCGCATATTCTGTTTATTTCATCTATTTCATATGATAAATTTGAAACTTATTCGATATTAGAAACTGATTTTTATAAAAGAGTTCGTTATGGTAATTGTTTGGTCGGCTTGCCTAGTACTGTGATAGGCTCCATCACGACCGGGGGATTTAGGGTCGTGACAAGTTGGTATCAGAGCCTAGGTTACATAGGTCTCGCGAGTCATGAGCCGGTTTAGTAGAGTCTCGCCGATCGGTACGTAGACGTCTGTATTTATCCTCGGGAAGCTGCAGAACCTTTAGGAAAAAACTTCACATTCTTGAATTCTTATCGTGCGTCCTTGAT
>NW_017692652.1:5017-5384 GCF_001879085.1 Nicotiana attenuata | reverse complement strand
CGGAAGGCGTGGGCTATTGCACACGAAAATTAGGGACTCGCGCGGATTTTCAATTTTATGGCCGTAAAATACCAAAAGATATAATATGGTCATGGCAGGGCGGTGACTATGGTTTATTAGGTCGTATTTGATGTCCAGGAAAATTTTTAGGCGATCCGGGTCCGGGGGTCCGGGCCCACGGCGGAAGGCGTGGGCCATAGCACACGAAAATTTGGGAATCGGGCGAAATTCTAGTTTTATGGCCGTAAAAGGCAAATTTGGTCATTGCGGGGCGGTGACTATGGCTCCTTAGGCTGTATTTGACATCCCGAAAAAATCTTAGGCGATCCGGGTCCGGGGGTCCGGGCCCACGGCGGAAGGCGTGGGC
>NW_017692652.1:0-471 GCF_001879085.1 Nicotiana attenuata | reverse complement strand
TTAGGCGATCCGGGTCCGGGGGTCCGGGCCCACGGCGGAAGGCGTGGGCCATAGCACACGAAAATTTGGGAATCGGGCGAAATTCTAGTTTTATGGCCATAAAATGCCAAAAAATGTAATTTGGTCATGGCGGGGCGGTGACTATGGTTCCTTACGCTCTATTTGACATCCCGGAAAAATATTAGGCGATCCGGGTCTGGGCCCACGGCGGAAGGCGTGGGCTATTGCACACGAAAATTACGGACTCGGGCGGAATTCTAGTTTTACGGCCGTAAAGTGCCAAAAAATATAATTTGGCCATGACGTGGCGGTGACTATGGCTCCTTAGACTGTATTTGGCATCCCGGAAAAATTTTGGGCGATCCGGGTTCGGGGGACCGGGCCCATGGCGGAGGGCGTGGGCTGTAGCACACGAAAATTAGGGACTCGCGCAGATTTTCAGTTTTATGGCCGTAATATGCCAAAAGATAT
>NW_017692651.1:0-5384 GCF_001879085.1 Nicotiana attenuata | reverse complement strand
AGCAATTGAACAAGGTAACGATTAAGAATAAGTATCCACTACCGAGGATTGATGATTTGTTCGACCAGCTTCAGGGTACCAGGGTATTCTCCAAGATCGACTTGCGGTCTGGCTACCATCAGTTGAGGATTAGGGCATCCGATGTCACAAAGACAGCTTCCGTACTCGGTATGGGCATTATGAGTTCTTAGTCATGTCATTTGGGTTGAACAATGCCCCAGCGGCGTTTATGGAGTTAATGAACCGAGTGTTCAGGCCATATTTGGACATGTTCGTGATAGTCTTTATTGATGATATTTTGGTGTACTCCCACAGCCAGGAGGATCACGAGCAACACCTTAGAGTGGTTCTTCAGACTCTGAGGATAGTCAGCTATATGCCAAGTTCTCCAAGTGTGAGTTCTGGCTGAGTTCAGTTGCATTTCTGGGTCACGTTGTATCAGCAGTGGGTATTCAGGTGGACCGAAGAAGATTGAGGCAGTCAAGAACTGGCCTAGACCAGCACCAGCTACAGAGATTCGGAGTTTCTTGGGGTTGGCATGCTACTATCGTCGTTTGTGGAGGGGTTTTCATCTATTGCAGCCCCGATGACCAGGTTGACCCAGAAGGGTGCCTAGTTCAGATGGTCGGACGAGTGTGAGGCGAGCTTTCAGAAGCTCAAGACAGCTCTGACTACGGCACCGATGTTGGTGTTGCCCACAGGTTTAGGGCCCTATACCGTTTATTGTGATGCTTCCCGTGTTGGGCTTGGAGCAGTGTTGATGCAGGACGGCAAGGTCATTGCCTATGCTTCGAGACAGTTGAAGATACATGAGAAGAACTATCCGGTTCATGATTTGGAGTTGGAAGCCATAGCTCATGCCTTGAAGATTTGGAGGCACTATTTGTAGGGCGTGGCATGTGAGGTGTTCACTGACCACAAGAGTCTTCAGTACTTGTTCAAGCAAAAGGAGTTGAATTTGAGGCAGAGGAGGTGGTTGGAGTTATTGAAAGACTATGATGTCACCATTTTATATCATCCGGGGAAGGCCAATGTGGTGGCCGATGCTTTGAGTAGGAAGTCAACCAGTATGGGCAGTCTTGCTTATATTCCAGTCAGTCAGAGGCCGCTTGCTTTGGATGTTCAGGCTTTGGCCAATCAGTTCGTGAGACTGGATGTTTCTGAGCCCAGTTGTGTGTTGGCTTGCACGGTCGCTCGTTCTTCATTATTGGAGCATATCCGTGATTGGCAGTTTGATGATCCCCATTTATGTGTCCCTAGAGACACGGTGCAGCGCGGAGGCACCAGGCATGTTACCTAAGATGCGGATGGAGTTTTGAGATTGCAGGGGCGAGTTTGTGTGCCCAATGTGGATGGACTTCGAGAGTTGATCTTAGAGGAGGCCCATAGTTCCCGGTACTCTATTCATCCGGGCGCCGCGAAGATGTATCAGGATTTGCGGCAGCATTATTGGTGGCGTACAATGAAGAAGGATATTGTTGCATATGTGGCTCGGTGTTTGAATTGCCAGCAGGTTAAGTATGAGCATCAGAGGCCTGGTGGTTTATTTCAGAGGATTGAGCTTCCCGAGTGGAAGTGGGAGAGGATCACTATGGACTTCGTTACCGGACTTCGGTTGACTCGGAAGAAGTTCGATGCAGTTTGGGTCATTGTGGATATGGCTGACCAAGTCAGCGCATTTTATTCCTGTGGCATTCTCCTATTCATCCGAGAGATTAGCTGAGATTTATATCCGGGAGATTGTTTGCCTTCATGGTGTGCCGGCATCAATCATTTCAGACCGGGGTACGCAGTTTACCTTGCTCTTCTAGAGAGCAGTTCAGCGAGAGTTGGGCACACAGGTTGATTTGAGCATAGCATTTCATCCCCAGACGGACGGTCAGTCCGAGCGGACTATTCAGATTTTGGAGGATATGCTTCGAGCCTGTGTTATTGACTTTGGAGGTTCGTGGATCATTTCTTGCCTTTAGCGGAGTTTGCCTACAACAACAGCTACCAGTCGAGCATCCAGATGGCTCCTTATGAGGCTTTGTATGGTAGGCGGTGTCAGTCTCCGATTGGATGGTTTGAGCCGGGAGAGGCTCGGTTGATAGGTACGGATTTAGTTCAGGAGGCCTTGGACAAGGTCAGGATCATTCAGGATAGGCTTCGTTCAGCTCAGTCCAGGCAAAAGAGCTATGCAGATCGTAAGGTTTGAGATGTGGCATTCATGGTTGGTGAGCGGTTATTGCTCCGAGTGTCGCCTATGAAGGGCGTGATGAGATTTGGGAAGAAGGGCAAGCTTAGCCCAAGGTTCATTGGTCCGTTTGAGATTCTTGATCGAGTGGGAGAGGTGGCTTATAGACTTGCATTGCCGCCTAGCTTATCTGCCGTACATCCAGTTTTTCATGTATCCATGCTTCGGAGGTATCACGGCGATCCAGCCCACGTGTTAGACTTCAGTACTATCCAATTGGACAAGGACTTGTCTTATGAGGAGGAGCCGGTAGCTATTCTGGACCGGCAGGCTCGTCAGTTGAGATCCAAGAGTTTTCTTCTGTTCGTGTTTAGTGGAGAGGTCAGCCTCCTGAGGCATCGACCTGGGAGTCCGAGTCTTACATGCGGAGTCGTTACCCTCATCTTTTCCCCGACTCAGGTACTTCTTTCTTTTGTCCGTTCGAGGACGAACGGTTGTTTTAGATGTGGAGAATGTGACGACCCAAAGGGGTCATCACCTATTTTCTTATTCATTTCGTGCTTCCGAGGCCTTGAAAACCTCATTTGGGGTTGCCTCGATTTGCGTGCTCAGTCTGGGCGCGTAGCCGGAAAGCTTAAATATGAATTCTGTGAGAAAAATGCTAAATTTTGATATTAAATTGAATAAATTTGACTTCGGTAAACATTTTGGGTAAACGAACCCGGACTCGTGATTTGACGGCCCAGAAGGGTCCGTATGAAAATATGGGACTTGGGCGTATGCCCGGAATCGAATTCCGAGGTCCCAAGCCCGAGAAATGAATTTTTGTGTGAAATTGTTTTCTGGAAATGATTAAGGAAAATGAAAATGAAATTTGATTAAAAGACTATGGTACCGGGCCCGTATTTTGGTTCCGGCGCCCGATACAAGTCTTATATGTGGTTTAAGCACTTTTGGTAAAGTTTGGTTGAAATCGGACGTCGTTTGACGTGTTTCGGACTTAAAATGAAAAATTGATGTTTTATGAAAATTTGGAAGAAATCATGAGTTTTGAGGCTTGATCTGTTGTTTTTGATGTTATTTTGGCGATTTGATCGCACGAGTAAGTCCGTAGGATGTTAATGAGGTTGTGTGCATATTTGGTTTGGAGCCCCGAGGGCTCGGGTGAGTTTTGGATAGGTGTCGGATTGCATTTTTGCATTTTTGAAAAATCTGGTATCTTTAGTTCTGGTATCTTCGCATTTGCGAAGAAGTTCTCGCAAATGCGAGGAGGGGGAATCCTGCCTTGGGTCGCAAATGCGACCGTTTGGTTCGCAAATGCGAAAGTGGGTCATGTCGCAAATGCGACTTTTTGCTCGCAAATGCGAAGTCTGGGTTTTTCATGAGGGTTCGCAAATGCGAACCCTGGTTCGTGCGAACCCCAGTTCGCAATTCCAATATCTGCAACCTGCATTTTTCCATACTTAGTTGAATTTTGAATCATTTTTCACCCCATTTTCAAAACACAACTCCTTAGGCGATTTTCCAAGAGCAAGACTTCTTCCAAATCATTTGTAAGTTGATTTTTACTCATTTCCTTCAATCATTAAAATCATTTAACATATTTTCCACTTAAAATCAAGGATTTCCATGAGTGAAATTGGGGTTTTGGGTAGAACCTAGGTTTTTCAAAAAATTGGGGGTTTGGACCTTAATTTGAGGTCCGATTTCAAAACAAATTACATATTTGAGTTCGTGGGGGAATGGGTAACCGGGTTTTGGTTCGAACTTCGGGTTTTAACCACGTGGTCCCGGGGGGCAATTTTGGAATTTTTGGGAAAAATTTTGGAAAATTCATTTTTATGCATTCAAATTGATTCATTTAGTGTTTATTAAAGTAATTAAGTAGTTTGTGACTAGATTCGAGCGGATTGGAGGTGGAATCACGGGGTAAAGCCATAGTTGAGGCTTGAGTTGAGTTCAAGGCATCGAGGTAAGTGTTTGGTTTAACCCTAGCTTGAGGAAATAGGAGTTGAGTCTTATTTGCTACTTGCTAATTGACGGGTACGATGTATAGGCATGGTGACGAGTATCTATACATTGGTGTCTAGCATGACCGTGAGTCCTTATTTTGCGAATAGTTGGAATTTTATTATATCTTCCATGTTTAATTGATGACTTCTATATGTTGTAAAGATCTTGTGAAAGAAATTGTGATCTTTGAACTTCGTGGAGCGTTGGTTCGAGTTGAAATACAAATTGTGAAGGTATATGAGATAAGTAAATCTTTGGAGCATTGGCTCGAGTGATAATGTGAACTATGAGATGAAAGTGCAAGAAAGAGAAAGAGTTATTGATATTTTCCCTTGCCGGGTTTTAATTGTTTGTTTGTGTTCCCTTGCTGGGATTTTCATTATTGTTTATTTATCCCCTTGCCCTTGTTTGTGATTGTTGATTGGGTGAGGAGGAGTGTAAAGCACGAAGGGTAATGCCGTGCATTGTTTGTTTTCTTGTGAGGAAAGAGTGTAAAGCACGAAGGGTGATGCCCCTGTTTGCTTATTGTGAGGAAAAGAGAGTAAAGCACGAAGGGTGATGCCGTGCCGATGTACCATTCCGTGCCAATTCTATTGATTATATGTGAGGAAAGAGAGTAAAAGCACGAAGGGTGATGTCGTGCACTTGTTGCAGTTTGCTATGATTTCTTGTTGTTATCAATTCAAGTGCAATACTTGTCTTATTCCATTATTTCTGTGATTCTTTACGTTGACATTTCCCTTTATCGTGTTACTTGTTATTATTGAACCAAGGTGTCCTTGCGCAACGTTATGTCTTGAATTTATGCCTTAATTGCTACATGATTATGTGACCTAATTGCTACGTGACATTCAACATATTAATTACTAAATTGCCTAATTGCCCCTTATAATCCATAATTAATTGCTATTTGTCATTATTTGTTTTCCTTAGTAAATCATAAATTTTGTGTACTTGTTGTCTTATGAACTCGTATTAATTGTTGCGTTTGTTAGAGTAAATTTTCTTTTAGAGGAACTGTTGATTTATTGAAATGGGAGCGGGTGGTACGCCTACCACAAGTGATATTGAAATGGGAGCGGGTGGTCCGCCTACCACAAGTGATATTGAAATGGTAGCGGGTGGTACGCTTACCACAAGTGATATTGAAATGGGAGTGGGTGGTACGCCTACCACGAGTAATATTGAAATGGGA
>NW_017692650.1:5130-5384 GCF_001879085.1 Nicotiana attenuata | reverse complement strand
ATTGGAGCCCTAATGTTGGCAAAAGGCGATTAGGGAATTGAGGCCCTATGTCTAAAAAGGCTCAACTCAGGGATTGGAGCCCTAATGTTGGCAAAAAAGGCGACTAGGGAATGGAGGCCCTATGTCTAAAAAGGCACAACTCAGGGATTGGAGCCCTAATAGTTGGCAAAAGGCGACAAGGGAATGGAGGCCCTATGTCTAAAAAGGCACTAACTCAGGGATTAGAGACCCTAATGTTGGCAAAAGGCGACTAG
>NW_017692650.1:0-308 GCF_001879085.1 Nicotiana attenuata | reverse complement strand
CAAAAGGCGACTAGGTAATGGAGGCCCTATGTCTAAAAAGGCACAACTCAGGGATTGGATCCCTAATGTTGGCAAAAGGCAACTAGGGAATGGAGGCCCTATGTATAAAAAGGCACAACTCATGGATTGGAGCCCTAATATTGGTAAAAGGCGACTAGGGAATGGAGGCCCTATGTCTAAAAAGGCAGAACACGGGGATTGGATCCCTAATGTTAGCAAAAGGTGACTTGGGAATGGAGGCCCTATGTCTAAAAAGGCTCAACTCAGGGATTGGAGCCCTAATGTTGGCAAAAGGCGATTAGGGAATT
>NW_017692649.1:5157-5384 GCF_001879085.1 Nicotiana attenuata | reverse complement strand
CCTTGTGCCAACATTAGGGCTCCAATCCCTGAGTTGAGCCTTTTTAGACATAGGGCCTCTATTCCCTAGTCGCCTTTTGCCAACATTAGGGCCCCAATCCCTGAGTTGTGCCGTTTTGGACATAGGGCCTCCATTCCCTAGTCGCCTTTTGCCAATATTAGGTCTCCAATCCCTGAGTTGTGCCTTTTTAGACATAGGGCCTCCACTCTCTAGTCGCCTTTTGCCAA
>NW_017692649.1:0-326 GCF_001879085.1 Nicotiana attenuata | reverse complement strand
CTCCATTCCCTAGTCACCTTTTGCCAACATTAGGGCTCCAATCCCTGAGTTGTGCCTTTTTAGACATATGGCCTCCATTCCCTAGTCGCCTTTTGCCAACATTAGGCCTCCAATCCCTGAATTGTGCCTTTTTAGACATAGGGCCTCCACTCCCTAGTCGCCTTTTGCCAATACTAGGGCTCCAATCCCTGAGTTGTGCCTTTTTAGACATAGGGCCTCTTTTGCCAATATTAGGGCTCCTATCTCTGAATTGTGCCTTTTTAGACATAGGGCCTCCATTCCCTAGTCACCTTTTGCCAACATTTGGGCTCCAATTTTGAATTGAT
>NW_017692648.1:4752-5385 GCF_001879085.1 Nicotiana attenuata | reverse complement strand
CCAACTACTCGAAGCATCAAAATACACGGTATAAGAACCTGAAGCTGATGGCAAAAACTACACTGGAGCTGTGGTCAAGGTAGTCTTGAGCTTCTGAATGCTCTCCTCACACTCATCAGACCACTAAAATGAAACACCTTCTGAGTCAACTTGGTTAAGGGCGATGCAATAGATGAAAAATCCCTGAACAAACTGGCGATAATAACCCGCCAAACCAAGAAAACTGCGAATCTCTGTGGCTGAGGACGGTCTGGGCAACCTCTGAACCGCCTCTATCTTTTTTGGGTCAACCTGAATACCCTCGCTGGACACCACGTGCCCCAAGAAAGCCACTGAACTGAGCCAAAACTCGCATTTGGTTCAGGAAGATGCTGTCATGTGCAGAGTATTTTTCAATTTGATTTTTGAGCATTGTTTACCCTCAAAATCTGATAAGAATTGAATTTATACACGATTTTAAGGATAAGTGATATAGTTTAATACAAATTAAGAAAACAGATTAATATTGAAATTAATGATAAGAAAATAAACATAAACCACACAAATTGAACAGCCTTAGCATTTGAGTTTGATCACCCTCGAGCCAAGAAATGCTTCAACTGATGTTAGAACAGAATAAACAAGATGATAAGA
>NW_017692648.1:0-869 GCF_001879085.1 Nicotiana attenuata | reverse complement strand
ACAACATCACTCGGGCGGACTAAGCCATAGTCCCCAATCACATTCGACCCCGCACTCACCGAAGAGTACGTGTCTCGCCTCAATGTTGCATCACAGTGTGATATACCGGGGTTTCAAACCCTCAGGTCATCATCCACATCTATTACTCACCTCGAACCGGCCACGAGACTAGTCCGCTAAGCCTTTCCCTCTTGAATCAACCTCCTCGGGTGCCGAATCTGATCAAAACCACAAGGAACACATTAAAATAGGCTAATGGAACCAAACCCAATCGAAAGAACTCGAAAAACACCCAAAAACATGAAGTTGGCAAAACCCGAGCCCCGGGCCCACTTCTCGAAAAATTACGAAATTCAGATTTCCGGAATCCTCGTCTCACCACGAGTCCATACATACCAAATACACAAGAATCGGAGTCCATTTGACCCCTCAAATCGTCAATTTAGACTCTCTTAGGCTTCAAGCCCTAACCTCCATTTTTACCCTTTAATTCCTTGAATTTTCAGTGTTCAATCCTTGTTTTTATACCCTAACAACATTATTTGAGGCTACAAGTTCATACCTGATGGAATCTCCTTTGAAATCTCTCCCAATCGCCCAAAATCGCCTCTTCCCGAAGTCCCAAAATGTTTTTCTAACTTCTGAAATTTTGAACCCACTGTTCATTAAACCCTCAGCATTTTTCGCTTCTGCGGTCTCCTGACCGCACCTGCGGTCCCGCTTATGCGGCAAATTGACCGCTTATGCGGTTCTACTTAAACCCACAACGACCGCTTCTGCGGTCTTAAACCGCTTATGCGGTTGCCGCCTATGCGATCCCAATGACCGCTTATGCGGTCTCTACAATAAATCCCAGGACCGCTTCTCGC
>NW_017692647.1:5141-5386 GCF_001879085.1 Nicotiana attenuata | reverse complement strand
ATTACCTAATACACTTATACTTAGTGCATAATATAGCGTAAGTACATATATTATATATATGAGCTATATTCGATACGGTATTACCTAATACACTTATACTTAGTGCATAATATAGCGTAAGTACATATATTATATATATATTTATATATATGAGCTATATTCGATACGGTATTACCTAATACACTTATACTTAGTGCATAATATAGCGTAAGTACATATATTATATATATATAAGCTATATTCGA
>NW_017692647.1:0-277 GCF_001879085.1 Nicotiana attenuata | reverse complement strand
AGCTATATTCGATACGGTATTACCTAATACACTTATACTTAGTGCATAATATAGCGTAAGTATATATATTATATATATAAGCTATATTCGATACGGTATTACCTAATACACTTATACTTAGTGCATAATATAGAGTAAGTACATATATTATATATATATATGAGCTATATTCGATACGCTATTACCTAATACACTTATACTTAGTGCATAATATAGCGTAAGTACATATATTATATATATGAGCTATATTCGATACGGTATTACCTAATACACTTAT
>NW_017692646.1:4924-5386 GCF_001879085.1 Nicotiana attenuata | reverse complement strand
AATTCAGTTCAAAGTCACTGTTAGAAAAAAAAAATATTGCTGTTGAGCCACTGTGTACTAATGCTGACATTTCCTTCATCTTATTTTGATCTACATCCCAGGTACATGTTCTGAATCTCGACGTCATGTAGAAGTTCAACTGAAATGAAATGAAATGGAAACACAATTTCGTTAGAAGCTTCATCTGTTGCAGCATTTTCATTATAATTGTTTGTAATCACTGGGCCCTTAATTAGGACTGTTATGTTAAGTAATTTAGACTGGTTGAACTTTAATTTGTAATGGTTTATGCTGATGAACTGTTAAGTGTTGAGTGTGTTCGTGTAGGTTTGTGTAAGAGTTTTTAGTAGTCAAGTATTAGTCGTAACTAAATTTGCTAAATTCCTGCTAGATTTAGTTAATTACCAGTTGAATGTTTCTACAAATTCTATTTTGTATAAGTGATTCTAGAGGTGAGAAGAG
>NW_017692646.1:0-459 GCF_001879085.1 Nicotiana attenuata | reverse complement strand
TAGGGCCTAAAAGAAACCAAAATCTGATGCTACCCTTGGTTGCCTATAAAAGGCATCAAAATGCCTTGATGAAGAAGTTTTGGAGCTCGACAAATTTCCCCCAAAATAGTCTCTACCATTTCCAGATCTGCAATTTTGAATTCAAAATACGAAACACCCAGATTTAGTTCATCCTGATAGAAAACAAAAATACAAAAACAGAAATTATAAAAAGGTCAAAAACTGTTCCATTGATCACTTCGGTTTGATTTCGAGTTTGAGTGATTGATTTTGGTCTTTTGGTTCAATATTTGTTGGTTGAGATTCAGAAAACTTACTGCATTTGAATTTGAGTCAATTTTGGTGTGTTTGAGCTATCCTGGTTGATTTTGGCTTGTTCGAGGCCTATTTTGGTCCAGTCTGGTTCATCTTCATTGAAACTAGTTGCTGATTGGTTGGAGTGTCAATTTTTGGGTCAAA
>NW_017692645.1:5158-5386 GCF_001879085.1 Nicotiana attenuata | reverse complement strand
ATTAGGTCACCAATCCCTGAGTTAAGTTTTTAGACATAGGGCCTCCATTCCCTAGTCGCCTTTTTTACAACCATTAGAGCTCCAATCCTTGAGATGAGTTTTTAGACATAGGGCCTCCAATCCCTAGTCGCCTTTTACTAACATTAGGGCTCCAATCCCTGAGTTGAGAATTTTAGACATAGGTCGCCGTCCATTCCCGTAGTCCGTACCTTTTTACCGAACAGTTAG
>NW_017692645.1:0-331 GCF_001879085.1 Nicotiana attenuata | reverse complement strand
CCTTTTTACCAACATTAGGGCTCCAATCCCTGACTTGAGATTTTTAGACATAGGGCCTCCATTCCCTAGTCGCCTTTTTACCAACATTAGGGCTCCAATCCCTGAGTTGAGATTTTTAGACACAAGGCCTCCATTCCCTAGTCGCCTTTTTTACCAACATTAGGGCTCCAATCCTGAGTTGAGTTTTTAGACATAGGGCCTCCATTCCCTAGTCGCCTTTTACCAACATTAGGTCACCAATCCCTGAGTTAAGTTTTTAGACATAGGGCCTCCATTCCCTAGTCGCCTTTTTTACAACCATTAGAGCTCCAATCCCTGAGATGAGTTTTTA
>NW_017692644.1:4946-5388 GCF_001879085.1 Nicotiana attenuata | reverse complement strand
CCAAAGAAACTAGGGTCACTGCCCCGCCATGACCAAATTACATTTTACGGCCATAAAACTTGAAATCCGTGCGAATCCCAATTTTTCGTGTGCTCTGGACCACGCCTTCTGCCGTGGGCCCGGAGGGATCCGGTTACGGATCGCCTAATTTTCGTCCTAGACATCAAATACGAACTAAGAAACCAGTGTCACCGCACCACCATGACCAAATTACATTTTTTGGTATGTTACGGCTATAAAACTTGAAATCCGCGCGAGTCCCAAATTTTCATGTGCTATGGACCACGCCTTCTGCCTTGGGCCCGGAGGGATCCGGTCCCGGATCACCTACTATTCGTCCGGGATATCAAATACAACCTAAGAAACAAGTGTCACCGCCCCGCCATGACCAAATTACATTTTTTGGCATTTTACGGCCATAAAACTCGAAATCCGCGTGAGT
>NW_017692644.1:0-217 GCF_001879085.1 Nicotiana attenuata | reverse complement strand
AGGGATCCGGTCCCGGATCGCCTAATATTCGCCCTTGACATCAAATACGACCTAAGAAACTAGTGTCACCGCACCGCCATGACCAAATTACATTTTTTGGCCTTTTACAGCCGTAAAACTTGAAATCCGTGCGAATCCCAATTTTTCGTGTGCTGTGGATCACGCCTTCTGCCGTGGGCCCAGAGGGATCCGGTCCCGGATCGCCTAATATTCGCCC
>NW_017692643.1:5072-5390 GCF_001879085.1 Nicotiana attenuata | reverse complement strand
TATATATAAGCTATATTCGATATAGTATTACCTAATACACTTATACTCAGTGCATAGTATAGCATAAGTATATATATTATATATATATAAGCTATATTCGATTTAGTATTACCTAATACACTTATACTCAGTGCATAGTATAGCGTAAGTATATATATATTATATATATATATATAAGCTATATTCAATATAGGATTACCTAATACATTTATACTTAATGCATAGTATAGCGTAAGTATATATATTATATATACATAAGCTATATTCGATATAGTATTACCTAATACACTTATACTCAGTGCATATTATAGCGTAAGT
>NW_017692643.1:0-274 GCF_001879085.1 Nicotiana attenuata | reverse complement strand
TATATATATATATATATATATATATATATATATATATATATATATATAAGCTATATTCGATACAATAGTACCTAATACACTTAAACTTAGTGCATAATATAGCGTAAGTATATAAATTTTATATATATATATAAGCTATATAGTATTACCTAATACACTTATACTTAGTGCATAATATAGTGTAAGTATATATATATTATATATATAAGCTATATTCGATATAGTATTACCTAATACACTTATACTCAGTGCATAGTATAGCATAAGTATATAT
>NW_017692642.1:2974-5390 GCF_001879085.1 Nicotiana attenuata | reverse complement strand
TCAAACTTGTTCCAATCCTCAAAACACCTCAAACAACACCAAAACCATCAATTCACATCGCATTCAAGCCTAAGTTCTTCTAAAACTTCCGAAACACGCATTTGATCAAAAACCCAACCAAAACACCTCCGAATGACCTGAAATTTTGCACACACATCCCAAATCACATAACGAAGCTACAACAACTCTCGGAATTCCATTCCGACCCTCGGATCAAAATCTCACCTATCGACCGGAAATCGCCAAAATACTAACTTCGCCAATTCAAGCCAAATTCTACACCGGACCTCCAAAACCACTTCCGATCACACTCCTAAGTTATAAATCACTCAACGAAGCTAACCAAACCATAAAAACTCCGATCCGAGCTCATATACCAATAAGTCAACTACTTGGTCAAACCTTTCAAATTCAAAGCTTTCAACTGAGACTGTTCTTTCAAATTCATACCGATTTCCGTGAAAACCAAAACCAACGATCTACGTCAGGCATAACACATTACACGGGGCAAGTCATGCCCGAGAGCTGGCGATCAAAGTGCAAAAGCTCAAAACGACCGGTCGGGTCGTTACATCCTCCCCCACTTAAACACAAGTTCGTCCTCGAACGTACTCAAAGTTGTTTTAAAAGCCAACCAATAGCTGAATAACCTTACCATGCATATACCCGGGGGTGATCCACGTCACCATATCTCTTATAGGTCCGAATACACGTAGTAGCTGAAATTACACAATCCAATTTAGCCCATAAATCATAGAACCACATTTCCACTACCGATATCATCCACAAGACCAAAATCTCACATCTATACTCTGAATAAGCCCGAACCAGCTGTAATAACTCATACCTGCAACCTCAGGTGCAATTACATGATAAACCACATAACTTTAACGCTCGTAGCAATAACTTCTATTCACAGCAACTGTACACAACACCCAAATACCGATAGAAAAACTCTCATCAACTAATTCTCATTCCAACAATTTCATATGCTGCCAATGATCAATGAAACACGCAATAACTCATAACCATTTCTCAGATCAACCATTCATGAAGCCGCTTCTCCTCTGGCAATACCATAGAAAATTTCCGAGCCGAACTTCGATCTTACCCTTCCGACATGCTGAAATCGAATCTGTTCGTATTCATTAATGATCCCAACGATCTCCTCTAATCCAACACACCACTCTGGTGACATGACACGTCAATAGAGGCCTAAGCCACAACTAGCATAATACGCGCACCAATATGCAACTGTTCGAACACACTCAAATCATGAAAATGGTTCAAATGAAAGAGCTGTACCACACGCTCACCAGTACCACCACAACACAAGGTTAAGAACCCGTCTCACATCATAGAATAGAACACCCGAATCTAACCCGCAAGGTCATATCTCCACATAGCCTCGCTGCAATGCACGATCCTATCCAAACACTGCTCCACATGAGATACCTCAAGTCACTATGCCCGAAATTGACAACCACGCACAATTTGATGTCTGGAACCAAAGCAAACATTACACCTTCAGTGAAATAAGTAACATATACCACGCAAACCCGATAGGACATAGCCGATACGCCATTCACCGAGCAACGCCCAATTACTTTTCCCACTCGACTTCCATTATGAACCCTAATAGAACCACACCATATGTGCCCATAACCAACAAATCATAACGTCTCACAACACAGAAAGAAAACTCATAGATCTCCCAGATCACTAGTAAGCTCAACAACGGACGGATCAACCTACCCCTCAACAACACAATTCGGGGCCAACCAAGCCGACTCAAGCTAGAACACGCGTCCACATTGGCCTGCCAACGAACTCCTTGCCAAGGAAGCCTGAAGCTGCTCCTTCCATTACCATAACTCCTGCCAGAGCCATACGATACGGTGCCCGACACCAAATCAATACCAGAATGCACAACCTCGCTCGGCGACATGCCCGGCCATAAGAAACCACATCCGAAAAAGTCCCTCAACACCGGAACTGAGTCAATATAAGGAGCCTCAGCACTGACACTCATCACAAGAGCCCAAGTAAGAAAGACAATCCTTCCCAGCCGTCCGCTGGGTCTTTGAAATATAACCCACTCTACTAGAATATAATCCAACGCACCTCGCCACTCACCCCTGGCATTTCCAGCATAGCCCATAGCGTAATAGTCTAGAATAGCCCAACACTAAGACAACCAGTCTGAACTCCAACATCACATCCAAAATCTAACATATCGTCAAAGAAAGATCCACTCGAGCCTCCAAGTCCCGAAAGCCGCTAAACGGTGCCGATACACACGATCCACAACCACAACATAGCCTGCACATGAAAACTCCCAGTCTCCAACTCCATATAGCACACGAATCATCGTACCTGAATCCCAATTTCGCCGTCCGAAAGCATACCACCTTAA
>NW_017692642.1:0-1391 GCF_001879085.1 Nicotiana attenuata | reverse complement strand
CCGAAATTTCAAATTTCAACACGTACTTTTCAATTACACATGAGATCTTCTAACATACACATAGGGATCACACCACTTCAGAACACTCCGCAGGAAATAACCCACCTGCTTCGCCTCAATATAACATTTCTGTATACCTTCCACCGTCATAAACTGTCCGTAGTCACTTAGTCTTCTCGAGCTTGAACTCATACCGCAACATGGATTTTACTTCACTCGAAACTAGAAAACATGAAAGATATCCTTCACACGCTACAAAACTTCCGGGGCTATACCTCGAATCACGATGGAATTCAAACACCTAATAGTTCTCTTATCATCCAGCAGACCTTCGTCGTCACTTCCAAGTCACGTAAATACATCTCGCAGTACTAACATACTCATCACGTGGCTATCCAGCCGTCAATTCCACTAATAGGGACAATACCGAACATATAAGTTCAAAACACTTACTCACACACTCAGCACCTTGGTGCTCAAGCCATAGGCAAAGATCCGGCCTCAAGTCCTTCAGACTGGCCCAACATCAACTCATAGAAATCACATCTCACCCCTCGATCAGGGAATCACAATCCATCAAGGCACATCTGATTTTGAGCGCTCATGCGCGCATACGAACGCGTGGAAGGAATTTCAAGAGTTACTTTTCAAGCTAAATCAAGGACGCACAATAAGATTACAAGAAGGTGAAGTTTTCCTAAAGGTTCTGCAGCCTCTCGAGGATAAATACAGACATCTCCGTACCGATCCGCGAGACTCTCTAAACCGGCTCATGACTCGTGAGACCTAGTAACCTAGGCTCTGATACCAACTTGTCACGACCCCAACCCCGGTCGTGATGGCACCCAACACACTGCTAAGCAAGCTCGACCAATTAACAACCTTAGCCCAACTCATTATACGGTTCATTATTAGCTAACACAATTAAATTACCAAATCAGCATATCAGCAGTCTGAAATAAGAGTTAACTGTGCGGAAATTCAATTAACAATACTACTACATAGCCCAAAAGATCCGGTGTCACAAGTCTGAGCCTCTAATACATAAGTACCAACCTAATGCAAAGCAAATCTAGAAAATGCGGAGGAAACAAGAAGATAAAAGGGAGAGATCAGGACTGTGGACGCCAATGCAGCTACCTCGATGCTCCCGGATATGCGCTGCCTAACTGAAAATCCTCAACAACCTCAGATGCACCTGGATCTGCACGCAAGGTGCAGGGAGTAATGTGAGTACTCCGACCCAGTGAGTAATAAACATAAATAAAGGCTGAGAATAAGAAATCCTGGATAAACACATTGTAATCTATAATACAGCAGTTTAAACCAAATAGTATGACATCAATAAGCTAATGAAGTAGAAACATGGAAAAACTACAACGGATAAGCAA
>NW_017692641.1:5182-5391 GCF_001879085.1 Nicotiana attenuata | reverse complement strand
CCCACGGCGGAAGGCGTGGGCTATAGCAGATTAAAATTTGGGACTCGTGCGGATTTCATGTTTTATGGCCGTAAAGTGCCAACAAATGTAATTTGGTCAATGCGGGGCGGTGCCAAGTGTTTCTTAGGCTGTAATTGATGTCCAGGACAAATATTAGGAGATTCAGGGCCGAATCCATCCGGGCCCACGGCTAGGAAGGCGGTGGGCTA
>NW_017692641.1:0-296 GCF_001879085.1 Nicotiana attenuata | reverse complement strand
TTTGATGTCCAGGACAAATATTAGGCGATTCCAGGCCGGATCCATCCGGGCCCACGGCGGAAGGCGTGGGCTATAGCACACAAAAATTTGGGACTCGCGCGGATTTCTAGTTTTATTGCCGTAAAATGCCAACAAATGTAATTTGATCATGGCGGTGCGGTGACAATGGTTTCTTAGGCCGTGTTTGATGTCCAGGACAAACATTAGGCGATTCCAGGCCGGATCCATCCGGGCCCACGACGGAAGGCGTGGGCTATAGCACACGAAAATTTGGGACTCGCGCGGATTTTAAGTTT
>NW_017692640.1:0-5391 GCF_001879085.1 Nicotiana attenuata | reverse complement strand
CAAATTTCTTAAGAAAATAATATAAATTACAAACATACCGTCCCGGGAATAGCAGTAGGGCAAAAAAGGTGGAAATACAATATACTAGAAAGGGGGCTATACTAGCTGCGGGCCACCTCGAATAATGCAACTCACCTAGTCCCCAAATCATCCATGCTGCTACGCCCAGTAGGCCGCTAGAGTTACATATACCTGTGCAACAAAAATGCACAGAAGTGTAGTATGAGTACGAAGACAACGTGTACTCAATGAGTATCCCGCCTAATCTCGAAGAAGTAGAGACGAGATGGTCGACTTCGACACTTACTAATGGTCCAATAATGATGCCAATAATACATTAAATCGTGGATTTCTATAAACATAATTTTTAATCCAATAGAGGAAAACAAGTAAACAATTATTTCTTTTATAGGAAATTTCCAAAACTTCTTGCCATTATTTGTCCAAATATTCTCAAGCCATAAAAAGGCAATAACAACTTTGATAAGTTCAAGGCAGCAATACAAGCATGCGCAAATCATGCCGAGGTCGACGGCCCGCTCCAACAGAATGTAGAATGTGCACTGCCGAGGGTCGAACGGCGCGAACCATAGATGCATCTATTTAATCTGTCGAGGCGTTCGGCCCGCTCCAAAATTTAAACACATACAGACAGTCAATCAAAAGTCCACACGGAGCAATTATCCAAAGAAAGTCAATCCTCTTTTAACCATTTAAGAAAAATGAAGTTTAATCCTTTTAGAATTTATTTTCTAATTCAATGTGATTTAAGCAATTCAAGCTGTCAATAAGTTCACAAATAATCCCAGTATAACATGCTCTTGGGTCCTAAACTACCCGGACAATAGCATAATAGTAGCTACGCACGGACTCTCGTCACCTCGTGCGCACGTAGCCCCAACAAATAGGAGCACATAACCAATTATTTTTACCTATGGGGACAATTCCCTCTTACAAGGTTAGAAAGGAGACTCACCTCGCTCCGAAGATCCATAACTGGCATTCCACGCTCTTCCGAAGACTCGAATCGACGCACAACGCTCCAAAACTAGCCAATGATTATACAAATCCATTAATATATGCTCAATTACTCATTACAATCCAATTTATAGCAATTCCCATCCCCGATCGAAAAGTTGACAAAAACGCCATCGGGCCCACGTGCCCGGAATCCGAAATTTTTCGAAGATAAAGTTTACCCATAGCTTCACGAACTCAAATATATAATTTTCTCTAAATTCCATACCAAAAATCGTGGTCAAAATCCAAGAATACTAATTTTCTAGGTTTTCCCTCAAACCACAAGTTTTCTACAATTTTCCAAGTCTAAATCCATATATAAACCTTGTATTTAATTCAAAACTAGCATAAATTACTTACCTCATGATGAATGACGGAACCCCCTCTTCGAAAGCTCCAAAAATCGCCCTAGCCAAGAGAAAAATGGGTGAAATAAACTCAAACCCCGATTTTTTTAAACATTCTGCCCAGCCCAAGTCCGCCCTTCTTCGCGTTCGCGACCTCTCGCTCGCGTTCGCGAAGGCCAGTTACCCAGCCCTTCGCGTTCGCATACCAGGCCTCGCATCCGCGTAGGCTAATGACCCAGGCCCAATTTTTCCTTCTACGCGTTCGCGATCTCTCCCCCGCGTTCGCGTAGCAGCCCAATCCACCCCTTCGCGTTCGCGACTTCAACCTCGCGTTCGCGAAGGCCAAATCTAGAAGCCTCCCATTTTCCTCTTCGCGTTCGCGAAGAAGGAAACCAGATACCAGCAACCGGCAGCAACTTTTTACCAAATTTCGATTCGTTGAGCATCTGAAACGCGCCCGAGGCCCCCGGGACCTCAACCAAACCTACCAACCAGTCCTAAAACACATCACGGACTTGCTCGAGGCCTCAAATCATATCAAACAACGCTAAAACCATGAATTACACCCCAATTCAAGCTTTATGAACTTTGAAATTTCAAGCTTCTACATTCGATGCCGAAACCTATCAAATCGCGTCCGATTGACTTCAAATTTTGCACACAAGTCATATTTGACATTACGGACCTACTCCAACTTCCGAAATCGGATTCCGACCCCGATATCAAAAAGTCCACTTCCAGTCAAACTCCTCAAAAACCTTCAAATTTCTATCTTTAGCCAAATGATTCCAAAATGACCCACGGACCTCCGAATTCACTTCCGATCGCGCTTCCGACTCCAGAATCACCATATGGAGCTATTCCCAGACTCGGAATCCCAAACGGACATCGATAACACCGAAATGCACTTCAAGCCAAACTTATGAAATTTCTTCCAAAATGCTAACTTCCACAATAGGCGCCAAAACATTCCCGGGTCTTCCAAAACCCGATCCTGACATACGCCCAAGTCCGAAATCATCATACGAACCTGCTGGAACCTTCAAATCCCTATTCTGAGGCCGTTTACTCAAAAATCCAATCTTAGTTAATTCTTTCAACTTTAAGCTTCCGAAATGAGAATTCTCTTTCCAAATCAACTCCGAACTTCCCGGAATTTAATTCCGACCACGCGTACAAGTCATAATACCTGAAATAAAGCTGCTCATGGCCTTAGACTGCTAAACGACGCGCTAGGGCTCAAAACGACCAGTTGGGTCGTTACACTGCGGCACACTCTGCGGCGCGACAGTGTATTTTTCTCAGAATGAAATTATTTCATCCTCTTTTGACATTCAGACTTGGTACACGACCTCCGAACGCGATCTCGACTTAATGTATTGTGCTTTTACTCAGACTTCAAAGCTCCAGATTAATCGATTTAGCTCCAAATTAACGTTTGAACTCGGGATCACTTCCTGCAAGGCATAAAATACGTACTAAGTGTAATTCACTATCATTTGAGCTTAAGCACACGTAAAAATGCAGTAATTGGAATGTAATACTACGGCTAAAACACGGGTTTCTAGCCTAACATCAACACCCCACACTTAAACCATTGCTCGTCCTCGAGCATTTAAACTACACTTTACCTAGGGATAACCTTTTATCAAACAACCTCCCAGACACACCATGCCAAGAATAATTAAAGTAGACTGAGCACCTTATCGTAACATCCCACCCTCAAGATTCGACTCAAAAGTACCATGCATTATTCACAACTCGCCCACTCACTCTAACATAGAGGTCAATGACATTACCTTTCCTTCATGAATCAAGTGCCTTCACACAACAAAAGTGAGTAGTTCCAGAGAATAAAATTTAAGACAATTAGGAACAAGATAGAAAGAATTCACTCACTCTCAGAAACAATATTCATATTCCACAAACGATGCACCATAGGCTTGCCCGTAGTGTACTACTCTACTAATCGAGTTCATTCGTTCTAGGATCAAGTTGGACTTTAATTGATTGTAATGTAGGCTGCGGGTCGGGTAGGATACATTTGGATATGAGTGACTACACCTCCCTTAAGAACTTTAATACATATACTTAAACACTCAAGCCCATCCTTACGTCAAACCAAAACTCTTCCTTCACCTTAATGTATATTACCCCATACTTCTTTTTAAGCACAATTATATCGAGAGCACCACTATCAAATAATATTTTTCACAGCAATATAACTATATATATATATATGTATATATATTTTCTCTTTTCAATTCCAGTGGCTCTTACTTTTCCAAAATAGTGCACCTTTCTCCTTATTTTATTAGCTCCACTCAAAAGCCAAACCAAACACCCCACACTTTAACCTTTTCAAGGTTCATTACAATTTAAGTGCTCATGAGAGGTGAAAATGTTCAAATATATGGTCATTTCAAATAATTGAGTAAGACTTGTAATGTGGTTGCCAAAGAACAGGATTTCAGGCTCAAATGGGTTGACTATGATACATAACAATTAGGCGGGTAATATATATATATATATATATATATATGGCTCAACAAGGAAACGCCTATATCACTTCCAGAACTGAACAAAACTACTCTTTTGCTTTGCAAACACATGGGGCAAGTTCTAGGCATCAAATGCAACGCACAGAATAACACAAAACCTTACACACACATGGCACATAACTCACTCAGGATTGGACTCATCAAGACGCTCTAGTCAAAGCAGTTAAGCATAGTTATAATCACACACTTTAAGGCACTTATTTAAGAGTCAAGAATTGAGCCTAGGTGTCACAACTAAGGCACTTACCACTCTCAAGGCATATGCAGTTAAGGGAAATTGATCCATTAAATTAGCTTTCTGACTAAAGATTCTTAATTCCTAAAAAATAAAAAGATTTAACTACACCCGGTTCAAGCAAAACCCTTGAAAAAGAACCGCGACACAAAGAAAAACCAAGGGGGAATTGTTACACTACCTAAAATTTTGGATTTTCACATATATATAATTTTTCTTTCTTTCTTTCAACTCATCTCCCTCAAGAAACCAGTCGACGAAATCCATCGTCGGGAAGAGTCGAACTAAACACTTAATTACTAACTATTACAGGCCGATAGAGTTCAGAATTATAGTTTACAGACCATAGTATCTACGAAAGCAAGAAACAAATCAAACAAAACGAACTAGCAAATTAAAAAAAATACAAGTACAATCAAATAGGAGCACCCCACCCCACACTTAAGAGATTGCATTGTCCCCAATGCAAAATAGTAAAATCAAGAGTGAAAAGGTGACTCCCTGAGGCCCAAGGCCTAATCACCAGCACCCTCGAAGGTGCGCAAATACTCCTCATCATCGGAGGGAATGGAGTTCACATCCTCATCTGTTGGCAGTTGTCCTTCTCTTGCCAACCCCAACCACTGCTGAGTGATAGCAGAAAGGGGGTGATCTTGCTGCAACTCATCCAAGTCGGCCTCCCCCCGAGCAGCACGAAGGCTCAAGTCAGCAAACACTAGCTGTAGCGTATCCTCAACACGGACCAACCTCTGGTCCGAATTAACAGCAGTAGTAGGGGGGCCTATCACCGACGTAACATCATAGGCCTTGATAGGATAAGTCACTGGAATAGTCTGGTCATAGTGAAACTCCTCCTCTACATGGTGCGCTCGCAACAATCGAGTGATCATACTCGGGTAATATAGACGGCGGTCCCCAAGTGGTCGCACTCTAGCCATATGCTCCAGCATGAGTTTTCCAAGATCGACCCGCATCCGTGTCAACAAGGCATAGATCAAACACACTTTTAGTCGTGGGACATCAGTTTCACTTTGAGTGGGCATGATTTTGGCATTAATCAACCGCAAAACAACCCTGGATGGCCGCTGGAATGTACTCTTTTTCATGCCCTTATGGAACTCATTTGCATCCCGTGCCCATGCGGCAGAAGAGTCAGCGCCACATAGCAGTCGGCGGATAGCCGGATAGTCTGGCCAACGGAGAAACCTCTGAAAGAGCTTGTGGGAAT
>NW_017692639.1:3703-5392 GCF_001879085.1 Nicotiana attenuata | reverse complement strand
AAAGCCTACAAGAGCCTCATTGAAGATTATTTTACAAGTAAGGCGCCGAGGACGTCGCCAACTCAGGTGGGGGAGAATGTCATGGGCGGCTTTCTAGCCATGCCCCATGACCCCTTGGGCGCGCCCCGTGGCGTCCTAGCGAACCTCCCAATGCCTAGCGCCACGGACGGCCCCGTGGTCTTGGCCGCGCCAAGTGACAAGCGCGCAGGTGCCTCTGTCACCCCACCGATATCCCTCGCGAGCGCCAAGCTGCAGGAAGAAGCGAACAGCGCCGCGCGCGCAGATCGTGATGCCAAAGACACTGTTGCTGACAACGGACCTGCTGCTGCCTTATAGAAAACTAAGTCATTTTCATTGTAAATATAGAGTAGTTTTATTTCATGTAGTTCCATTATGTTTCTCTAGCTTAATCAAGTCTAGTCCTGTAACTTTGGATTATTTTTTTTAAGTACTATTAGGGGGGATCAAGCAATCAAAACTTTCTAGCAAGCAAGCAATTCTCTGTACTGGTGTCTCTCCCCCTCGACACCCCGTTGCTTTTCTGTAATAGCTCTCATTAATGCAATCAAGCTTTCTTTCATTCTGAATTCTCATTTCTGTTCTCTCAATTGCTCTTGATATTGGTTTTCCCGTACGGCACTAACAATCTCGTCTAGCGTACGGAGGGGACCTCAGTTGGCGGACAGCAACTGCACTGACATCAGTTTCCTAGCCTTACGTCGCCCTTCCAAGGAATCTCAGGAAGGCGCCGCGTAACAGTTGGTATCAGAGCCTAGGCTCGACATCGGACGAGGGAACGTATTGACATACCACCATTTCTGACCATGGTGAATCATGGGGACCGCATTGCGGCCCTCGAAGGGACGGTTGAGGTATGGCGGCCTATTATGGATACGGTGCCTGAACTAAGAACCAGCCTACTGCAAAGGTTGGACGACCTGGACCGCAGGGTGCTTCAGGTCGAAGTTGACGTTGAAAACATCAGTCGCGACTCCGAGGGAGACCGGCAGACGGCAGCCACAGAGGCAGCCGAAATCTTTGAGAAATTCGAGGGGCTCCAACAGGAGCGCACCGAGGATTTAGCCCACAGGGCACAAGAGGCAGAAAAGGTGACTGCCATGCAACAAACCATTGACAAATTGACAGATCAACTCAATGTTGTCAACTCTGCATTACAGGGCCTACTCCGAGGAGGTGGAAACCAAATCGGAGGTGCTGTGAACTCCGCTTCCGCGACAAAGAAGCTGAAAATTCCTGAGCCAAAGCCATACCGTGGAGCTAGGAATGCCAAGGAAGTGAAAAACTTCATCTTTGACGTCGAACAGTATTTCGATGCTGTTGGGGATCTGGAGGAAGCTAAGAAGGTAGCAACTGTTGCCATGTATCTTCAGGGTGATGCTAAACTCTGGTGGCGTGTGAAGTACGAAGCCATCAAGGCCGGTGAAGATGCTCTCGAGACATGGGCCGAACTGAAGGCAGCTATTCGCCTGCAGTTCTTCCCCGAGAATGTTGAATATAATGCAAGGAGAAAACTACGGGAGCTCCGCCAAACAAAATCAGTGCGGGATTACGTGCGAGAATTCTCCACACTCATGCTCAGCATACGCGACATGGGGGATAAGGCAAAACGTCTTCGACCTTCGATGGGAAAGGGTTTGAAACCCGTTATGCCCCGCGTGGAGCTACGAG
>NW_017692639.1:0-737 GCF_001879085.1 Nicotiana attenuata | reverse complement strand
GGAGCGGGTTCAATGGTATGTTGGACGGAAGACCTCCGCCACTTTGTAACCGGATCGCAGAAGAATTGGGTCGAAGCTTCTGGATGCTGCTCAACTGTGTTTCAATTCACAAAAGAGCTCTAGTACCAACAAAAGCGCTTTTGAAATTGTTACCGGACAGCAACCGCTACTCCCACACACTGTGAATGCACCAAACATGGCTAAATCTCTCGAGCTGCCAGCTTCTCAAAAGAGTGGAGGCGGAATTTGGAGATAGTGCGGAGCTACCTTGTCAAAGCCCAAAAGCGGATGAAGAGGCATGCTGATCAGAATCGTCGCTTTGTTGAATATCAAGTAGGAGACAAAGTGATGGTCAAAATTCCAAAGCGGTACTTATTTGCAGGGGTCCATGACCCTCGCCTATTGCAAAAATACATTGGACCCTTGTCCATTGAAAAGCGTATTGGGAAGGTTGCATACCGGGTGGATACCCCAGCTTGGTGGAAAATTCATCCTGTCTTCCATGTCAGTCTCCTGAAACCTTTTCGGGAAGACACGGAGGACCCTTGAAGGAGCCAGCTCACAATACCCAGTATTCGAGGTCCCAATTCAACCGGGAAAAGGCGTGTTGAAGCTATCCTTGATGACAGAGTGATTCATGCCTCAAGGAAAGATCACCAAGAGTTTTTGGTGAAATGGCAGGGCTGTGATGCAGAAGAGAATACCTGGGAGAGGGGAACAAACCTCAAAGCCTACAA
>NW_017692638.1:5072-5393 GCF_001879085.1 Nicotiana attenuata | reverse complement strand
TAGACATAGGGCCTCCATTCCCTAGTCGCCTTTTTGCCAACATTAGGGCTCCAATCCCTGAGTTAAGATTTTTTAGACATAGGGCCTCCATTTCCTAGTCGCCTTTTTGCCAATATTAGGGCTCCAATTCCTAAGTTGAGATTTTAGACATAGGGCCTCTATTCCCTAGTCGCTTTTTTTTCCAACATTAGGGCTCCAATCCCTAAGTTGAGATTTTAGGCATAGGGCCTCCATTCCCTAGTCGCCCTTTGTCAACATTAGGGCTCCAATCCCTGAGTTGAAATTTTAGAGATAGGGCCTCCATTCCCTAGTCGCCTTTTT
>NW_017692638.1:0-274 GCF_001879085.1 Nicotiana attenuata | reverse complement strand
CTAACATTAGGGCGTCCTATACCCTCGTAATTGTAGATTTTTTAGACATAGGGCCTCCATTCCCGAGTCGTCTTTTGCCAACACTAGGGCTCCAACCCTAAGTTGAGATTTTAGACACAAGGCCTCCACTCCCTAGTCGCCTTTTGGCCAACATTTGGGCTCCAATTCCTGAGTTTTGATTTTTTAGACATAGGGCCTCCATTCCTTAGTCGCCTTTTTGCCGACATCAGGGCTCCGATCCCTGAGTTGAGATTTTTAGACATACGGCCTCCAT
>NW_017692637.1:0-5393 GCF_001879085.1 Nicotiana attenuata | reverse complement strand
TACTGGAATATACTTTGTTTTATTTGCTTTCTGATTATATCATTCAAAATTTCTTTCTTATATACTTCTCCGATTATCAGTAACCCGAGTTCTTCTAAATTCGAACTTTAACCTAAAATCTAATTTTTGGTTAAACAAATTGGTTCCGTTACCGGGAATATGATAATCAAGCATATCTCAATATAATTTTCTTGATTGCATCAATCATGTCGAACAACAATGACAACACTCAAGGAAATCCAGAAATTCAGACAATCCAACAACTTCAGGGAGATTCCCCACGAGGTTCTCCACAAGGTTCTCCACGAGGCTCCTCGCGACGGTCCCGGGAAGGCACTCCTGATGGATCTTACACAGATGGTCAGGCTCAATTCGAAAATGTTGAAACCATGAATGAGGCTCTGCAAAAACTTATTGCCTCTCAAGTCAATAACGCTCTTCAAGCTTTTGTTAGCCAATTACCTGCTGTTCCACCCACATCTACTCCAAACAACAACACTTTGGAGAATCCTCGTTCAGGATTGGTTAATTCAGGCAGCGGTAGAACCCCTAGTGAAACACAAGAGAGAGACCCAGGTAATCCAGTTAACTCTGATTTACAAAATCTAGTACAAAACTTGCAGAAACAGCTTAAGGAGAAAAATGAACGCATAGAGCAAATACCTGGAGTACCGCCCGTGATCAAGGGAGTGGATATAGATAAATATTCCCAACAACCATGGAAGCCAAGTGCTGCTCCCCTCCCAATTCCAAAGAAGTTTAAGATGCCTGATATTCCAAAGTATGATGGTACATCAGATCCACGAGATCACGTTACTGCATTCACAACAGGTGTCAAGGGCAATGATTTGACTAAGCAAGAGATTAAGTCGGTCTTGGTCAAAAAATTCGGTGAAACACTCACTAAAGGGGCCTTAACACGGTGTTCTCTTTTACTCGAAAATTCTATAAATTCGTTTGCTGCTTGCAGATTTATTTATCAAAGCACACTCGGGAGCTCAAAAAGTTGAAAAGCGAATGGAAGATATCTTCAAAATCAAGCAAGGAGACTCAGAGTTACTTAGAGAGTTCGTAGATAGATTTCAACGGGAAAGAATGACGCTGCCACGAGTACCTGACAATTGAGCAGCCATAGCCTTTACTAGTAATTTGAATGAGAAGAGTTCAGAAGCCACGAGGCGACTCAAAGAAAGCCTTCGAGAATTCCCAGCAACAACGTGGAATGATGTCTACAACAGATACAGTACAAAGATGAGGATTGAAGAAGACATTATTTTACGACATAAAACAGAAGAAAAGGTAAGCTCAAGGCGTGTGGAAAATGAAAAGAGATCCGGTAAAAACAGGTACGAACCATACATGGGACCTGCGGGAAAGGACTCACGATCAAGATAAGATAATCAAAGGTACGATCAAAAACCTAGGAACAGGGAATCAGGCCCCTCATCAAGGTTCGGGAATGATCGAAACACACGCGGGTCACGAGACGATGATGGAAGTCTAAAGGCAAGGTTCGGTGGTTACAACTTCAATGTAAGAACCTCTGAACTCGTGGCTGTTTTAAGGAGCATGGGAGATAAGGTACGATGGCCAAAGGAAATGCGATCAAATCCGAACAGACGAAACCCTGATCATTGGTGCGAATTTCATAACGATCATGGGCATAAAACAGCAGATTGCAGGTTTCTACAAGGTGAAGTTGATCATTTGTTAAAACAAGGGTATCTTACTGAGTTGTTCAGTGAGAAAGGTAAACAAGCATACATGAAGAATAGACAGGAGCCTCTGAAACCACCTTCGCCCAAGAGAACTGTCAACGTTATCAGCGGAGGTGAAGAGATCAATGATGTATCATATAAAAAGGTTTCAAAAGTGACAATTACCCATGGGAAGCGGCCTCGACATGTACTGGAAGAACAGAATGTTATATTCAACAACGTCGACGCCGAGGGACTTATAACTCCGCATAACGACGCACTGGTAATATCTTTACTTGTACATGATACTAACGTGAAATGAGTTTTGGTTGATCCAGGTAGTTCCGTAAATATTGTTTTAATACGGGTTTTGCGCGAGATGCAAGCGGAGGATAAATTAATCCCAAAGGCTCATACTTTGTCGGGATTTGATAACTCTAGTGTTGTAACAAAAGGGGAGGCAATACTTGCCACGTTCGCAGAAGGCGTCGTTAAAGATACCAAATTTCAAGTGGTAGATATGGAAATGGCTTACAATATGATTCTTGGGAGGCCATGGATTCATGACATGGAAGCTGTTCCTTCAACTTTACATCAAGTTATTAAATTCCTATCTCTATGGGGAATATGCCAAATCAGAGGCGATCAACAAACATCTAGAAGCATCAATTCCGTTGTAGATTCAATTGTTAATGGTGAAGACAAATAGCAATTACAGAATTTAGGTGAGGGTAACACGGAGTCAACCTCACATGAGCAAAAGCAAGCAGATCTGGATTCAAGACCTGATACCATTCAAGAACCGGAGGAGAATGAGAACATCAAAACAACGATAGAAGAGCTAGAGGCCGTGGTATTATTTGTACATTGGCCCGAGAGAAAAGTGTACATAGGGGCTAACCTTAGCCCGGATGTAAAATGTAAATTGATTGAATTTTTAAAAGCTAATGCGGACTGTTTTGCTTGGTCCCATTCTGACATGACAGGGATACCACCGGAAGTCACGACTCATAAGTTGAATGAAGATCCATCATATCCTCCCGTCAAGAAGAAGAAAAGAAAGCCAGGAGTTTTCAAAAATAAAGTGATTCAAGAGGAAGTTCAAAAGTTGCTAAAAATTGGTTCAATTCGTGAGGTAAAATATCCTAATTGGTTAGCTAATACTGTTGTGGTTCCTAAGAAGAACGGTAAGTGGCGAGTCTGTATAGATTACACAGACCTTAATAAAGCCTGTCCAAAAGATTCTTTTCCTTTACCGCACATAGATCAATTAATTGATGCTACTGCAGGGCATGAGCTATTAAGTTTTTTAGATGCATATTCAGGCTATAATCAAATCAAGATGGATCCAGGAGATGAAGAAAAAACTTCTTTTATAACAGATAGGGGGACTTATTGTTACAAGGTAATGCCCTTCGGTCTTAAGAATGCAGGTGCAACGTATCAAAGGTTGGTCACCCAAATGTTTCAAGAATATTTAGGTAAAACCATGGAAGTGTATATAGATGATATGCTAGTTAAGACCCAACATTCAGAAGATCACATATCACACCTATCTGATACGTTTAAAATTTTACGAGAATATAATATGAAGTTGAATCCAGAAAAATGTGCATTTGGTGTGGCATCAGGAAAATTTTTAGGTTTTCTTGTTTCTAACCGTGGTATTGAAGTGAATCCTGCACAAATTAAAGCCATTGAAGAAATTCCAGATATACTTTCCAACAAGAAAGAGGTTCAAAGACTGACAGGAAGAATCGCAGCTTTGGGAAGGTTCATTTCTAAATCATCAGAAAAATGTTTTAAATTCTTCTCGGCTCTTAAGAAGCAGGATCATTTTGAATGGGATGAGGAGTGTCAACAAGCACTTAGAGATTAGAAAATATACTTGTCAAATCCACCTTTGCTAGCAAAACCCAAGGCTGGGGAGAAACTTTTTATCTACCTTGCTGTTTTAGAAGTTGCGGTAAGCGCGGTTTTGGTTCAAGAGGAGCAGGGTAAACAATCTCCTATCTATTATGTTAGTAAATCTTTGTTAGATGCAGAGACACGGTATCCACAATTGGAAAAATTAGCACTTGCTCTAATCATGGCATCTAGGAAGTTAAGACCTTACTTTCAATGTCATCCCATTGTTGTAGTGACTGCATACCCCCTACGTAATATATTGCATAAACATGAATTGTCAGGAAGGTTAGCTAAATGGGCCATAGAGCTAAGTGAATCTGAAATCACGTACTTACCTAGAACAGCAATAAAATCACAGATATTAGCTGATTTCGTCGCTGACTTTAGCCAAGGGATGCAATTAGAAGCAGAAAAAGAAGTACAAGTACTTAATGGGGCTAATCCAGGAACATGGACATTATTTACTGATGGCTCATCTAACGTAAAAGGTGCAGGATTAGGAATTGTTTTAGTACCACCTACAGGTGAAACTATTAGGCAAGCTATTAAATGTCATTTCGTAACTAACAATGAAGCGGAGTATGAAGCTGTGATTGCAGGTTTAGAATTGGCACGAGAACTTGGTATAAATCAAGTAGTGATCAAAAGTGACTCGCAGCTCGTGGTTAATCAAATGCTGGGGACTTACACAGCTAGGGAAGCAAGGATGCAACAGTACTTGGAAAAGGTACGGGAACTGATAAAGCAATTCCAAACTTGGAAGGTCATACAGATATCCCTCAATGTTGAAGCAGATGCCTTAGCTAATCTCGCATCCGCAGCTGATGTAGCAAAAGATGCAAATGCTGCAGTTATACATTTATTTCATTCAGTTCTCGATCCAGATAAGAATGAGGTAAATTTTAATAATTTAACTTGGGATTGGAGAAACGAAATTGTTGCTTTTTTACAGTATGGTACCGTCCCTAATGACAAAAAGCAAGCGCATGCACTTCAAAAAAAGGCTGCTCGTTACTGTTTAAAACAAGGGAATCTTTATCGTAAGATGTTCAGTGGTCCATTAGCAAGATGCCTCGGACCTTCTCAAATGGAGTATGTAATGAGGGAAATACATGAGGGGCATTGCGGGAATCACGCAGGAGGAAGATCACTAGTAAGAACCTTGATTAGAGCAGGATATTATTGGCCTAAAATGGAGGAAGAAGCGGAAAGTTTTGTAGCTAAATGTGATAAATGTCAAAGGTACGGTAACAACATGCATAGACCTGCGGAGTTGTTACATGCGGTCATATCACCATGGCCATTCATGAAGTGGGGAATGGATATCGTGGGTCCATTACCACAAGCAAAAGGACAGGCAAAATTTTTGCTAGTACTTACTGATTACTTCACTAAATGGGTAGAGGCAGGAGCATTCAAACAGGTACGAGAAAAAGAGGTCAAAGACTTCATTTGGCGTAATATCATCTGGCGATTTGGTGTACCAAAGGAGATTGTATGCGACAATGGCCCTCAATTTATCGGAGCTCAAGTCACTGAGTTTTTTGAGAGCTGGCAAATTAAGAGAATCACATCTACACCTTATCACCCAGTAGGCAATGGGCAAGCAGAATCAACGAACAAAGTCATAATCAACAATTTGAAGAAACGTTTAGAGGAATCAAAGGGTAATTGGCCTGAAGTGTTACCCGGAGTTTTATGGGCATATCGCACGACAACAAAGACGAGCACAGGTGAAACTCCTTTCTCTTTAGTTTATGGAGCTGAAGCATTAATCCCAGTTGAAAT
>NW_017692636.1:0-5394 GCF_001879085.1 Nicotiana attenuata | reverse complement strand
GGCTAGACACTTACCAGCACATGGGGTCGGTTGTGCTAATACTACACTCTGCATTGTGTGCAGATCCAGGAGCAGCTTTCAGACAGTAGTTGGAGGGCTTCCTTCAGTCCACCCGGAGGCCCAAGGTAGACCTGCAGGCGTCCGCGGGCCCTGGCGTCTCCCTCTATCTCTATTCCCTGTTTCATTCTCTTTTGTTTAGAAACAGTTTATTGTATTTTCTTCAGACCTTGTATGTAGTGACTCTTAGACAGTCTTTGACACTATGATACCAGATTTTGGTATTTGAGGTTTTAGAAGTTGTAATAGACATTGATTCCAGATATTATATTGTTACCTTTCCGCTTAATTATTTAAAGTTCCACTGATTTCATGTTATCGCTTATATTTGTTAAAAAGAAGTAATTTGTTAACGAAGTAAGTAGTTAAGTTTTGGCTTGCCTAGCTCCCAATAGTAGGCGCCATTACGGCTCCCGAGAGAGGAAAATCCGGGTCGTGACAAGTTGGTATTAGAGCTCTAGGTTACATGGGTCTCACAGTTCACAGACAAGCTTAGTAGAGTCTGAGGGATCAGTACGGAGACGTCTGTATTTATCCCCAGAGGCTACAGAGTTAGGAAAAATCTCATATTTGTTCTTTCTTGTCGTGCGGTTTGGTTTCTCAATACTAATCAAATTTCTACTCTGTTCTTTCGTAGATGGCGAGAACACACACTTCCTCATCTACCGATCAGCAGCCTGAGCCCCCAGCAGCAGCTCCCGCGAGGGGCAGAGGGCGAGGCCGAGGCCGTGCCAGAGGCCGAGGTAGGGGCAGAGCTCAGTCCCGAGCAGCAATACCAGCAGCGGAGCCTCAGGTTGACTTTGATGACAAGGTTCCGACTCCAGCAGTTCCGGTGGGCCCAGCTCAGGTCCCAGAGGGGTTTATTGCCACCCCAGTTCTTCAGGACGCTCTGGTCCATCTAGTGGGACTCATGGAGAGTGTCACCAGGGTAGGTTTACTTCCTGTAGCACCAGCCGTCTCTCAGGCTGGAGGGGGAGCCCAGACTCCTGCTACTCGCACTCCGGAGCAGGTAGCTCCCCAGTTTCAGACTCCAGCAGCTCAGCTAGTTGGACCGGTTCAGCTGGGTGTGGTAGCTCAGACCGGCGATGGTGCAGCCATGTCTGCCGATGCTTTGTGGAGATTGGACAGGTTTACCAAGCTCTTCACTACTACCTTCAGTGGTGCATCTACTGAGGATCCCCAGGATCATCTGGACAGTTGTCACGAGGTTCTCAGAACATGGGGATTGTTGAGACTAATGGGGTTTATTTTGCTACATTTCGCTTGTCTGGATCCGCCAAGACTTGGTGGAGGGATTATTGCTTAGCTAGACCAGCAGGATCGCCAGCCTTGACCTGGGAGCAGTTCACACAGCTATATTTGGAGAAGTTTCTCCCTATTACACAGCGAGAGGCCTATCGGAGGCAGTTCGAGCGCCTTCAGCAGGGATCCATGACTGTCACCCAGTACGAGACCAGATTTATAGTTTTGGCTCGCCATGCCCTTATTATACTTCCCACTGAGAGGGAGAGAGTGAGACAATTTATTGATGGACTCATTCAGCCGATTCGTCTCAAGATGGCTCGAGAGGCTGGGAGTGAGATATCCTTCCAGGAGGCGGCCAATGTGGCCCGGAGAGTTGAGATGGTATTATCACAGGGGGGTGGTCACAGGGCGGACAAGAGACCCCGTCAGTCAGGCAGATTCACTGGTGCCTCGTCTGGAGGCAGAGATTCATATGGTAGAGGCCATCCTCCTAGGCCTTATCAGTCAGCACTTCAGGTTTCTCACGGAGCTTCAGGTAGCCGTGGTCCCCAGATGCAGTATTCCAATCAGCAGTCCTACAGTGCACCACCTGCTCCTATCAGTGCACCGCCGCTTCAGAGTTTTTGGGGTGGTCATTCAGGTCGCCAGGGCCAGCAGTCTCAGCAGCCGAGGGCTTGTTACACTTGTTGTGATCCGGGTCACATTGCCAGATTTTTCCCTCGAGCACTGGGCAGCTCTCAGCATCAGGGTTCTCGTGCCATGGTACAGGCACCAGATGTTCGACAGCCCTCCCAGCCAGCTAGAGGTGGGGGTAGAGGTTCTAGGGGTGGAGGTAGAGGTACTAGAGGTGGAGCTCAGGCCGCTAGAGGTGGAGGCCAACCAGCAGCAGGCCGACCCAGAGATGTGGTTCAGGGTGGTGAGGCCCAGCCCCGATGTTACGCTCTTCAGGCCAGGCCCGGGGCTGAGACTTTAGATGCTGTGAGCACGTGATTTTTGCCCTATATGAATTATTCTCATAGTTTCAAAACAAAATAATTTCTTTTTGTATTTACAATTTTGTGGATTTTTATGGCATTTCATGTTAATTGTTTGCATTTTTGTCTGTGCATTTTTATTAATAAAAAATACAAAAAATATACTTGGCATGTGCATTTAGGGTTTAATTTTACATTTAGGATTAATTAGAAAATTAATTGTTTCATAAAATGGAGAAATCACAAAAGTAGTTTAATTTGCACTTTTAATTCTAGCTTTGTTTTTGAGTAGTTTTTGTGCTAGGAATTAATTTTGATTTTTATCTAATTAGAAAATGAAAAAAAAAAAAGAAAAAAGAGAAAGAAGAAATAAAAATGAAAGGAAAGGAGGGAGTTACCACTTTTGGGCTATTTCATTTAATCATTTCAAAACCCAAACGGATAGCCCAAGCCAAAACCCCCAAGACCCGTTTCAAAATTGCCCCAAACCCACTTCAAACCTGGTCCAATCCAGGATCCAGCCCAGTCCAGCACCCCCCTCTTCAAAACGACGTAGTTTAATGGCTCATTAATCACGACCGTTGGATCTCATCAATCCAACGGTCCGGAACTAACTAGGTTTAGGATATATAATTGTCGGATTTCCCCCCCTACCCCCTCTCATCGCCATCTCTAACACCCCTCATACAGACCACCTAGCACCACCGCCCCTTCGCCGTCCGCCGCCCGCCGGAAATCGCCTCCGCCGGCGGCGATTCTCCAATGAACCCCAAATTCACACCACACCTTCTCTTTCATCTCCTCAGTCCATATCTGGACTTATTTTCTTTCAAACATCACCCAAACATCTCAAATATTTAAAACCCTAGGCGCCGTCGCCGCCATGCACGGCGCCGCCATCACCCAAACCCCACCAAAATCACACCCCACAACCGTCTGACCCTCCTCCACCTAAACCCCAAACTATTTTTCCCCAAATCCAACCGCAACTCCTCGAATTTTAGATCAAGGGTTCCGTTCAAGAGTGTTCGAATTTCCAGTGGTAGCCAGTGTTCGAAAAGGTCTTGAAATGATGCTATGTGTTTGTTCTTGGCAAGAACAAATACATAACATTACTTGAAGACCGAATTCGAATTCAATCGATTAGAAGGCCAAATCAGTAAGTTTTTCTTCCTGGTTTTATTATTTCTTTTTCTGTTCTTATGAGTTTTTGATTTTTGTTAGTTTAATTTTTTGTTTTGATTTTGTTTATGGTTAATCCTGTTTTTATTTCTGTTTTGTTTTGATTTTGTTAGTTTAATTTTGCTCTGGTTTATTTTGTTTTGATTTCGGAATCCTGGTTTATTTTGTTTTGATCCTGCTCGGGGTATGCATTTGTTAGTTTGTTTTAGGATTGATTTAGGATTTTAATTTGATTTTGTTTATGTTCATACTAAGTCAGTTTTAATTCATGATTCAATAGTTGTTGATTAATTCTTGTGTTAATTTTCTGTTGATTTTTAGAATTGCCAATAGTACTTGTTGATTTTGATTTTTAGTTAGTTAATTCAAGTCCAAATTAGAGTTGTTTGGATTCACATCCCAATTTTGGGGATTTACTATGATTGAATGTTTGTTTGTGTGTTGCTGAATAATTCAAAACCTTTGAATTTAACTGTAGTCAAATCCTGACCAAGGTAAGAGGGTTGAGGTTTAGTTTGATTTAGGCTATGTAATTTAGGGGTAAGGACAAGGGTAGTATATGCATTCCTAAGTAGAGAATAATGCTGTAGTGGAAACTAGAACCTCCTAGAATCTTCTAGAAGAGGGTTTTAGTTGGAATATCAGTAACTTAGTGCAGTAACTTGGGCAATAAGCCAAAACCTTAGGGACTAACTAGTTAAAATCTGAAAATAATAGAGGGACCTAAGGGGGCAAAGTATAATTTTGCAGGCAGCCCTAGTTTTGCCTATAAAAAGGCATGCCCATTGCCTTGTTTCAGAAGGTTGGAAAATCTGAAAAAATCCCCAAAAATTTCTCGAAGTTTTTCAGATCTGAAATTTGAATTTCAAAAATTCAAAAAAACCAAAAACTGAAATCTGAAGAGTATAGGAGTTCCTTCTAGATTTTGAATCTTCAAAAAACAAAAAAAAAAGTAACAGAAAAACCCCAAAAAATACTGTTCTATTGAAATTTCTTAGATCAATTTCAAGTTCTAGCTGTTAATTCGAGTTCCTAGCATAGATAAGTTGAAAACGACTTGAAGAGTCCTTGGTTTTGGCTGCTGAAGTTTCAGAGATTGTCCTGGGTTTAATTTCAAGTTCGTTTGGGTTTATTCAAGCTGTTTTGGTTGGTTTACTGGTACTGTTTGATTTAGAACATTTCCTGGACTTTTGAATCTGCCTCTGAGCTGTTGTTTGATCATCTGCTTACTGTTGCGGACTCTCCTCTTCTCTTATATTTCATTATACTTCCAGGTAGACGCTTTGAATCTGATCCAATGTAGCTTCTCAAGTTGAAATTGAAACAAAGTTGATGCATGATTTCTGTGTAGATTTTGCTGTTTTAATGTCTTATTATATTTCGAGTAGGTCCTTGATTTGGATGATGTCTTCATTGTAATTAAATTTGGACTGTTCGAACTGCTTTTAAATTAGACTGTTGGACTGTTTTGAACAACTTCAGAATTACATGAGTTTGTATTCAATAGTATTAATTCAGCAGCATTAAGTAGATGATTAGTATTAAATGATTCGTGATGTTTACCAAACGTTGCCTGTGTATGCTATACAGATTCGAATGTGTTTTGAAAATCAACTCTAGGATGAACATATGTACATAAGGATCTACACTATCTAGGTACAAGCATGAAAGTTATCTTTAAAATCAGCATGTAAACTGAGGCATTTTATCTGTTTGCTTGATATACACAGTTTAAAATATGAGTAGTTCAGTCATTTAATTGCTAATAAGCCCATTTACTCTAGATCATTTAGCTATTTCGAAATTGTCTTAGGTGCCTTAATCAATATAGTCATGTTGATTGTTGTGACTGATGCCGAGCTATTTTACTTGTTGAAAAGCATTGATATTTCGTAATTTTGAACTCCGAATAGGTGGTATACGATCCAAAACTAGC
>NW_017692635.1:5180-5394 GCF_001879085.1 Nicotiana attenuata | reverse complement strand
ATGGATACCCTATGTCTAAAAATCTCAACTAGGGATTGGAGCCCTATGATGGCGAAAGGCGACTAGGGAATGGAGGCCCTATGTCCAAAAAACTCAACTAGGGATTGGAGCCCTATGCTGGCAAAAGGCGACTAGAGAATGGAGGCCCTATGTCTAAAAATCTACACTAGGGAATGGAGGCCCTATGCTAGCGAAAGGCGACTAGGGGATGGAG
>NW_017692635.1:0-209 GCF_001879085.1 Nicotiana attenuata | reverse complement strand
CCCTATGTCTAAAAATCTCAACTAGGGATTGGAGCCCTATGCTGGCAAAAGGCGACAAGGGAATGGAGGCCCTATGTCTAAAAATCTCAACTAGGGATTGGTGCCCTATCCTGGCGAAGGGCGACTAGGGAATGGAGGCCCTTTGTCTAAAAATCTCAACTAGGGATTGGAGCCCTATGCTGGCGAAAGGCGACTAGGGAATGGAGGCC
>NW_017692634.1:0-5395 GCF_001879085.1 Nicotiana attenuata | reverse complement strand
ATAGGGTTGTGCTTGACTTTTGTTTGAAGTATCGGGTTACTCTGGCGCAGATTCATCCGTCGTTTTGGCGAACGGTGATGATGATGAGATTCTTTGCGGAGAAAGCCGGGCTTGAATTCACGCTTGATCATCTCATCAGGCTATATCGACCTTTTCATCATCGAGGCCTGCTAACCTTGAGGTGTCGTTCGCCCACACCCTTCGTTGTTGACGATGATGAAGGTGGAGATCGAGGGTGGGCCAGTTGGTTTGTCTGAGTCCGGATGACTGATATTGTTCCTATGGAGTTACTGTCATTCCCCGAGGGGTGGAATCACGCACGTAAGCGAGGCGCTTTGTCGCTCGTTTAGATTTTGTTCATGGCAAAAATCGGCCAAATAACAATGCCATTTTCCCTATTGCAGCAACTTTGTGGACGCCGTGCCAAGTCCTTGATCTGCCCGGCTGGGTTCGAAGGTTGGTGACCTGTTCGTCTTGCGACGAATGCAGGTGGCGAGTTACGTATTGCATCAGGTGGGAGCGGAACATCAAGGAACGTGCGTACAGTGCTTTTCTCCTGGCGTATACCGAGGTAACATTTTCCCATCTCATTTGTGCTGGATTCGCTACTTGCAGCTATCAGGTGGTTCCTTGGGGCGAGGCAGTGTTTTTCTGGATAGGAGATGGAGTCGTCGGCCTCCGAGCCGAGAGATGGCAGTAATAAGAGGGACCGGAGCCCACAATGCGAAGGAGACTTTAGTAGTGCTTGTCGGGCTTGTATTTCTGAGGACGGGGCATCGCCCGAGTCTTCTATTCCCGTAGCGCCTGTTTCCCGGCAAACGGCTCCTTTGAGCGAGCACGTTGTGTCCGGGGTCGGTTCTTCTGGGGTGGCAGGGGCAGGACCGACAAGAACATGCTCTGATCTGGAGGAAATCTGCCGTCTTCACTTTGTGGTGAGTTTGTGCACAGTTTTCTTGTATCCCGCATCTTCCTCCCTTCATTGGTTCTTTCCTGCACAGGCCTGCGATAAGCTTAAGTCTGAGCTGTTTCGCCAAAAGGCCAAGTTTCGGAGGATTCTAGATGCGGGAAAATCCCTTAGGCCTCTTTTCAAGGAGAAGGAAGGAGAGCCGTAGTATTGGCGATATGAGGAGTACCGGGGCTCAAACTATGAGAGCTATTTGGTGGAGCAGGTAACTTCCTGTAGAGTGTGTGTTTGTTTCTTTTTAATTTTTAGGGATAACCTCTTCTTGCCGTGTTAGCTGCAGAAAAGGACAGAGGCCTTGGAGTACCTCAAGGGTGGCGTCAACCGCGTCAAAATTCCTTGCGGGGAGCTAAAGGCTCAAGTGCAGGCACGAACTTTAGAGGAGATGAATGCTTCGGCCAAGGTCCCTGCCCTCGAGTTCCAACTTCGCTTGACTCGAGACAACGCCAAAGTTCAAGCGGATATGATTGGGAAACTTCAATCGGACTTCTCGAAGGTCAGAGCCAAGATAATTGACGCCCGGGCAGAGGCAGCGCTGAACCGAGCCAAGGCCGATCGTGAGATGGAGATTTGTGTGAAGGATGCTGCTGACGCCTAAGCCGAGCTGAAACAAACCCTGGACCGGGAGCGGAGGATCGAGGAATATGTCCATTGCAAATCACAGAGGGAGGTGTTCGAAGAAATCAGTGCAAGGGGCTTCATTCTCTCGGAGGAGTTGGCTCGAGCCAGGCGGATGAAGGCAATGCTCGGTCGCTTCTTGTCGATGTCGCGGAGGGCGATTTTGGCAAGCTGTAGCTTTTAAGCGCAGAGTGCAGATTTTTCCATTTTGTAGCTTGGCTCCGAATGTATGTATGGCATGCCTGTAGATGGAGAATACGCTTTTTCTTGCGCACATGATATATTAGGAGAAGTTTTAAAGTTTTTTTATTTTGTACCTTTCCCTGCTGTTGTTTTTGACCAGGCAGGCTCGTCTTGGCGTTTGGCGAGGTCCTTCTCAGTTCGGAACTGGTCGGACGGTTCCGGGGACCCCTAAGTGTGATTCTTGATGTGAGCAGGTGTTGGGCCTCCATGCTCGGCCTGGCTGTTTAGGGTTAGTTTCCGAGTTGGGATTCGACTCGAGCCTTTCTGTCTTTGCATTTTTTGTGCCCGTGCTTACGGGTGGTAGTCGTATTTATCCTGTGCCCTTGGGCATCTGCTGTTTCAATTGTTTTGGGTCCAGTCTCTGATTCACATTATGAGTCGAGCTCCAGTTAACCCTTAGGTTTTCCTGCCCGCATGGTCGGATGGTGTCGGCCCTTTGTGCTTCTAGGCTAAAGTGATTTTGCGGGCGCGTGCCCGGGAGATTTGTCTTGACCGACGATAGCGTCATTTGGTCCATGCCTTTAGGCGTATTGTGGTTGAACTGTCCTCGGATTCAGTCTCCGAGTCGGGATCCGACTCGAGCTTAATATACCCGTGAGCCCGTTTGTGCTGGCGATGATGGTTTTCATTTTTCTATTCTTGGGCGTTTGGCGATTCTCGGGCCCAATATCTGGGTCGCGTTGTGATCCGAGCTGTAATTGACCCTTACATCTCGTTGGGATACTGCCGTCAGTAGAACTTATGTTGTGCCCGTAGGCATATTGCAATCTTCGGGCCCAGTCTCCGGGTCGCGTTGCGATCCGAGCTGTAGTTGACCCTTAATTTTGACTGCATTTCCGGCGATGGTGGTATTTATGTCGTGCCCTTAGGCATATTGCACTTTTCCGTTGAATTTCCGGCGACAGTGGTACTTATGTTGTTTGGTCGTAGAAACCTTTCGATATGAGGCCCGGAGGCTCGCTTAGCTGGCGACAATGGCATTTACGCTGTTTGGTCGTAGGGACCCTTTTGATATGAGGCCCGGAGGTTTTGCTTAGTTTAACTATTTTGGGTCCAGTCTCCGAATCGGGTTACGATTTGAGCTCATTTTAATCCTCAAGTTGTCGTGATTTTTTAGCTGGCGACAATGGCTCTTACGCTGTCTGGTCATAGAGACCTTTCAATATGTGGCCCCTAGGCTTGCTTAGCTGGCGACAATGGCTCTTACGCTGTTTTTTGCCTGTGGGCTTTGTGTAGGCTTTGTATCCGCTCATTAAGGTGTTTTTGTAATATTTTGCCTGACCCGTCGTCGATTCCAGAGGAACCTCAATTTCAAGTCCTTGTCGGCGATGATTCGAGCACCTCGTAAGGTTCATAGCTCGTAGGTCGAGTAGATCGACACTTTGCATTTTTTGGAGCCGACATTGTCGTTCTCGTTTTGCCTGTAGAGGGAAGCCTGTTTACCGGTTCTTTCCGAAGTAGATTCGGAGGATTTTTTTAGCAACAGTCGGGCGTCCTCGAGTCGCATTATTTTGGCTGTATTAGTCGTCTCGACCGTAGTCGTATGCGTTTGGCCGTAGCCATTTTTGATCCCTTAGTGATAGTTTAGGCGTCTACATCGAGGGTATGCCCTTTAAGGAGTCTTACAAATGCGACGTATAGCCTAAGTATCGGGATTTTCATGCCTGTTGAGGTCTTACAGTTTGCCATGCCTGTTGAGGTCTTACAGTTTGCCATGCCTGTTGAGGTCTTACAGTTTATGGAGAATAGATCTGGTTTTGCCGAGGCTGCCCGTTAGGGTCTTACAATTTCGGATTTTCCAATGCGTGGCGATCGGCGACAGTCTCCGAGTCATCGAGTTCGCTTGAAGGCAGCTTCTCGTGAGCTTGGAACTATTTTTCGGAGGCTTGGTGAGCCCGGAGTTCTAATCCTGGGGTCGCGCAAGTTGTCGGATTGCTCATGGTGAGTCTCCGAATATATCGAATCATTCTAGGCCTGAATACCGCCTTTTGTAGTCTTAGGGTCATATTGCGAGGGCTTTTGTGAGCCCGGAACCTCGACCCTGCGGTCGCGAGGGTGCCGAATTGATTATGTCTCCGAGCGTTTCGGGACGTATTTAATGTAGAGGTTTTTTGCTGGGGATAAGCCGAAATATTTTTCTTCGAGGCGTCGAATGCTTGGAAAATACTCTTTATTGCTTGGCAAAAATATAAGTTGTAAAATACATGTTGTTCTGTTGCTGTGAGTCTGGTCTACATGGGTGTGACTCTCCTGATTATCCGATGTGTTTGTATGGTTCCATATTGGAAAAGAGAGAGAGATCGCGGACTTGTTGGGTCCCTTCCCTGGGGACGTGCAGTCATGCTAATAATCTTGTTGGCGGAACCCTCTTCCTGATAGAAACCCGATCGAGGAAAGAATGCCAGGTGGCCCTATGGCGGTCGCGGATCCTCAAATCGGGATCCAGAACCACTGAACGCCTTGGCTTCCTGCCTGCGTGCAGGTTAGCAACAAGAAAAGTAAAAGGGAAATGATAAAAGGATGTTGCGTTCCTGGGAGTACGCCCCTCGGCAGCCGTATTCCTTGTCCGGCCAGGCCGGGTCGAAGACGCGAGTGCTCTTACCCTTTGACCTTATTTGAGGATAACGCCGGTCATGGGCGTAAGGGGAGGAATCTCCCTCTATCGCTTGTAGCCAGATGCTTTGGCTCCGCGTCTATCGTTGAGTTTCACACCCTTGGAGGAGCAGGGCTGGGGTTGTGTCCCGGGCGACGTATTCGCCGTTGTCTGCACAAAACGCCTGCATCCTTTGTCACCCGACGTATTAGCCCGAGCTCGGGCGGGCCGCGCTGGGGAAGCAATTTGGATGTTGTGGCAATCGCCATTGGGGACACATTAGCGGTCTGGCGCGAGGGCGACATTGGTCCGGACTGTCCTATTGGCTTTGGCCCGACATTGTCGGTACATCTTTGGCTGATATACCTATAATCATTAATGTATGTTTTATTTGAAAATGAGCTCGAACGAAAGAAGGGATTACCAATATGTTAATGCGATGCCGAGGTGGAGTCTCTGCGTCCTTTTTCCTCGAGCGAGAGGGTGTCCTTGCGGAGTACTCCCCGAGATCGTCCCCTTCTGGCGACGGGCGCTTGCATTGTACTCTCTACGGATCTTAGTGGGATGCAACCATCCTTTAAAGGTCATGACGATATGCCGCGGCTTGCCGGCTCTGCTTTGTTCGATTTCCCCTTGTCCGTTGAGCTGGATCCGGGTTCGCTTGCTTGGCGATGCTTTGTGGTCACCTTTTTTGGATGGCGTAGTTGCTGCTCTCTTGGGTCTGTAACTCCGATCATTTTGTGACTCTCGTGGCAGGCTACGGTTTCCTTGGAGGGATTTTGGTCGAATAGGTCTGAGCCACCCGGAGTTCCCGTCTTTACTTTTTGTGACCACTATGCTTGGAACTGTAATGTTGAAGTCAAACTTCATCGGGCGAGGTTTCCTTGCCGGTTGCATTTCGTTGCAACTGGTATCATTGGGAGTTCCTCGAAGGTGTTGTCTTCGGGCTACCACCTTGTTGTCGCGAGATGCGCTGCACC
>NW_017692632.1:0-5396 GCF_001879085.1 Nicotiana attenuata | reverse complement strand
GAGTCACTTTCTTACTTGAAGATGCCTCATTCAACTTGTTCCTATCATGAAACACCTGATCTTTTTCAACTGTAATATTTTCCTTGCTAGTTGTGACATCAACCTTCTTTACAACACTTTTGGTAAACATCACATCATCAACCTTAACCTCCTTTGAGACGTAATTCTTTAAGTAGAATTTTGCATCGGCAAAGTATGATTCAGCCTCGGTAAAGGGCTTATCATCAGCAACTATCTTCTTTTCGCCCCACCTTCGCAGTATTTCATGCACTGATGGTAGGTGGATGAAACCACTTTGTTTTCATGTATCCTTGGCCTTCCTAACAAGATATTATATGAGGTTTTTGCATCAATCACGTGCATCCATGCACTCGAACGCAAATCTCCCATATTTATTTCCAATTTGATAGCTCCTATAGCTCTTTGCCCCCCTTGATTGAACCCTTGAATCATCAAACGACTTTCACATAGTTCATCCATCGGTATGCCAAGCTCTTTGACAGTATGAATTGGAAGAATATTGACGCCAGACCCATCAACGATCAAGATTCTACTTATTCTCTATTCTCGCACAAAGCCAACCATAAATAGGGGACGATTATGGTGGGTTTCACCAAGCAAAAGATCATCATTAGTAAATGTGATTTTTGCATCACAAATGTCCACTTCTTCAGAATTCCCAGTAAGTTTTTCAGGCAAGGGAGGTGGCACCAATGATGGATCCTCTTTCTTTGTCTCTTCTTCATCTATCTTACAACATGAGGCCTTGATATATTCACAGGAAGCTCGCGGGTGTAACCATGTCACTGGAAGACGTAGTCTTTGATAGTAATTCTCCACCATTTTTACTTTCTTCCAGTTCTTCTTATCATTTTCTTCTTGGGTCTTTTCACCATTTTACCCTAGTCAACTGCTTATTTGACTCCCTTTTTGAATTTTTCTTGCAGCATCTCCGCCGAGTCACAAGAATCCAACCTTCATCATCAGTTTCATCACCACGTGATTGACTTTTCTCTTGAGATCTTTCCTCCACTATTAGTTTATACGCCATAGGGGGAAGTTATAATGCTCCTCAACGCACGAGCCTAAACTGCAAGTTATAATGCTTCTCGGCACATGAGTATATATTTTGTATATACCAAATCTCCCTAATTTTGAACTAAATCTTTAAGATGTAAAGCTCTTCAAATTCGAGCAAAGACTCAAGTCGAAAGCTCTTCACAGTCGAGCAAGGACTTCAAATCGTAAAGTTTTTCAAATTCGAGCCAAACTTCAAGAAATAAAGCTCTTCAAATTCGGCAAAGTCTTCAAGTTGTAAATCTCTCCAAATTCGAGCAAAATCTTTAAGTTGCAAAGCTCTTCAAAATTGAGCAATTCTTCAAGTTGGGAAGCATTTCAAATTGTAAGCTAAATCTTCAAATTACAATGCTCCTGGACGCACGAGCCTAAACTGCAAGTCATAAAGCTCTTCAAATTCGAGCAGAATCTTCAAGTTGCAAAGCTCCTCAAAACATGAGCTTAAATTTCAAGTCGCTGCGCTCCTCGACGCACGAGCATAAACTGCATGTTACTCCTGGCCCGCAAGGGTATAAACTGCGCGGTCCAATAAAAAGTCCGCTAGATTGAAAACCTCGAAAGAGGTGGCTTAGGCAAAAGTTAGGACATCCAAAAAAATAAGTCCGCTAGGTTGAAAACCTCGAAAGAGGCGTCCTAGGCAAAAGTTAGTGCGCAAAAAAAAATCACCCATTTCGAACTACGGAATGACTTGATCCTCTTCACCGAGGTACATAGGCAGCTTAGAGTTTCATTCTAGGTTCAGTCATATGAGTTCAAAAATACATATTACCCAAGGAATTATTCAAATGAGGTATGATGGAATATGATTCACTTGATTGACACTTGAAAATTCGGTGTACATGTATTCTTTCGTTGAACTCTCTATCTTATCTTGATGGCTCAACGAGAGCAAGCCTTCGATGTCAAATTGAGGTCTCTGATGGAATAGCTGTAGCCTTTTAGTGAGAGGCAAAATATTCAAGTTGAAGGCTCCAATTCTAAGTCAAGTTGATTTTGTCAATCCTATTACATCATCAATTTGAAGTATTCAAGCCCGCTAGGTCTTAAAGTTGTACTATTTAAGTCCACCAAGTCTTCTGAATTTTTCAAATCTGCTAAGTGATGATGAGACCTTCGAATGCGCCAAATCTTCAAGTTAAAGTCTTCAATTTTGGGAAGTCCTCAAATTGAGTCATCAAGTTAAAGTCTTCAAATTCACCAAGTCAAGTTAAGGCCTTCGAATTCGCCAAACGTTGAAGTCTTCAATTCTGCAAAATTTTCAAGTAGAATCATGTTAAAGTCTTCAAATCCACTAAGTCTTCAAGTTGAAGTCTTCAAATCTGTCAAGTCTTCAAGTAGAATCCTTCAAGTCTACCATGTCTTCAAGTTGAAATCCACAAGTTAAATTCTTCCAGGCACCAAGTCTTCAATTAAAAGCCAATAAGAAGCCCCCATAATAGTCTTTTAGTCTTTAAATTGATATAGCCTTCAATTCTTTAGTTGGAAGCTTCGGTATATCTCCCAGTGTATGGTAAAAGCCTGTGATATAGTCTGAACCATCTTTAAATATTTATACCTTGAATTATTTGAAGGAAGCTTTTAATATATCTTCAAATCTTCAACTGGAAGTATTTACAATGTTGGCTTGCATGACTTGATTTATGTTGCAAAAAAAAAAAAAGATTCTTCGACTGTGAATTTATCTTTACTAAAGTGGTATCTTTGGAATTGGTTTCTTCTTAAAAAAAAGGAGAAACATATCTATATAAAGGAGATCATAAAATTACATGTGAAGATTGAAATTGAAATTATATCCTTGGCGGTCAGCTTTTTGAAAAAGAAAATCATGCTTCATACAATCTCCAATTCATGCATCCCGAAATGAGGACGAGTTTTCGTTCCTTTGCACCAAAAGGTAAAATCTTTTGGTGGTAAAGTAAAATCTGCAAGTTAGACTCTATAATGATCTTCGCTGGTTTTCGTCTTGGATAAAATATAGTCCTCAGTTTAGATGGTGTAATGGTCTTAGCCTCGGACAAAGTAAAGTCTTCAGCTTAGATGATTGTCTTCGCCTTTGCGAAATATAGTCTTCAGCTTAGACGGTGTAATGGTCTTAGCTATGGACAAAGTAAAGTCTTCTGCTTAGATGGTTGTCTTCGCCTTTGCAAAATATAGTCTTCAGCTTAGACGGTTGATAATAGGCTACATAGACGATATTTACATCCTAATTATACCATGCTTTATTGTTGTTTTATAGGCTAAATGATAACAAAATGCTCTAATTGGTGTTTTGCTTCACAGGGAATAATCCAAGTTAGGAAGAACTATGGAGTGTTTTGGATTATTGTGAAGAAAATGTCAAATCAAGAAGCACCCGAGCGGAAAGAAGCAAAAAGTGGACTGGGATGAAATCCACCGCGACCCCGGTGGACCACGGCAGGCCAAAGACGCGAGGCAATTCGATTGTCTTTCACCGCGGTCACGCCGCGGTCTGCCGTGGCCGCGGTGAACTGTGCAGTTGCCCAGAGCTTTTGGGGCCGAAGTGCAACTCGGGGAAAACTTATTCCAAACCCTTATAAACTCAAGAAGCTCGCCCAAGAAAGCATCTAGCTTGTTTTTAGACTACTTTGGAGGCTAGAAAAAGTGTGAGAAGAACGACCAAACATTAGAGTTTTTCTATCTTATCTTTATTATTGCAATTACACACTATGAATAATTTAGTAGTTTTATCTTGCTTTGTTATGAGTAGCTAAACATTTGATCTAGGGTTGATGGAACCAATTGTCGGATGAAGTTTTGATTCAACTTTGTTATAATCGAGCTGGGTTTATTACATGATTGTTCAACTACGTTTCGTATGGTGATTAATTGAATGGGACTTTGATTAATCGTGTCTAATTACCTTGTGTTGCTTGAGAAAGAATACTAGGTTAGACTGCTGTTGAACAACACCACTTTTGGGTAATTGAAGAGATTCATTACTTGAACATAAAAGTGGGGTTAGAGATAACAAAACTTTGGTGGGATAAGTCAGAGCTGCACAAATTGTCAGCTAGAGTAGTTCGAGAGAATGCTCTAGTAAATTATCGTAGTTGATCGAGAGATAATTACGATAACCCATAGCTTATAATCCTCATAGAGTATTACGGCGAGATTATAGCAAAAGAGTTAAGATTTAAACTAGCAATTGGGGAAATCAATGCCCTAGACCTTTTTACCATTGAATTATCTTTGATTTAGCATATTGTTATTTTTAATATCATTTGAAGTAGTTACACAAAAAATCCTAATCATTATTGATAAAAATCGTGCATCTGGAAATTGTTTGAATTGATAGTAGCATTGACAAGATTTGTAATAGATAGGTTAGTTTCCTGAGGATTCGACTCCGGACTTAAAATCGGATTATATTTGCAACGACCGCTTTGTCTTTTAGAAGGCATAGTTGGGCGTGATCAAATTTTGGCACCGTTGCCGGGGAATTAACGGTGTTATTTATTACAACTTAGAAGTAGTGCTAGAATTATTAGTTTAGATCAATTTTCTAAGGTGTTAAACAATTTTTTTCATTGAAATTCTCACGTTTGAAGTCTTGTGGGATTCAGGTGTATGCCTAGAAATTCTTTGAGGACTGGCGAACTGCTTGAAGGACTCTAAGACCTTGAGAAAACATTCAGGGCATTGAACCGTGCCAACAAGAAGAACAAACAATCACAACAAACACACCAACTTAAAATTGACATGGGAAACGTAGATAACGTCAACCGAAACATCAGGGAAGAGCCAGCTGACCCAAACGTCAGAGTGGTGGCACCTCTTGTGCCAGAAGCTGCACTTTATGATTGGGCACAACCAACAGCTGACAACCTGGCCACTGCCATTGCTGTGCCCCCAATACAAGCGGAGACATTCCAGATCACCAATAACATGCTGCATCTTCCGCAAATTAAGGGATTATTCTCTGGGTCACGCATTGAAGACCCTCAACAACACTTGAAAAATTTTCAGTCGATTTGTGTGACCCAAAGGCAGCCAAATGTGACCCCAGAAGCTATCAAGCTGTTACTGTTCCCGTTCTCTGTGACTGGGGAAGCTCAGACTTGGCTGAATTCGCTCCCAATAAATTCCATTGTCACTTGGCAGGAATTAGTCAAGTAGTTCCTGAATAAGTTTTACCCGCCCAACAAGACTGCAAGACAGATTGATGAGATACTGCAGTACAAGCAGCAGCCTACTGAGACCTTGCAGGAAACTTGGGAAAGATTCAAAGGGATGCTAGTGAAGTGTCCCCACCATGGTATTCCAGACCAGATGCTCGGCCAGAGATTCTACATGGGGTT
>NW_017692631.1:2527-5396 GCF_001879085.1 Nicotiana attenuata | reverse complement strand
GTTAATTGGGACCGTTTGGCATAACCGGCGACTTGGCCGGAAAACTTCGAACGGATATTCGACGAGTTCCAGTAATATTTGAAAGCAAAGGACAGTGGATTTTGGGTAGAGGAGGAGAAGGGGAATCTGGGGTGTAATTTTGGGGTTGATCGGAGCATCGCTGCCGGCGGCGACGATTTCCGGCCGGCGGCGGACGGCGGAGGGACGGTAGCAGATGGTGGGGCTAGGGCGGTGGAGGGTGATGGTAACGCCGGCGTTACAGGGGAGGTACGAGGAGGATGATTTTGGTCCCAAACTTTTCTGAAGACTTCGGACACTTATAACTAAAATAAGAGATTAAAACTGGGCCGTTGGATTAGAGTGAGTAGACGGCCTGGATTTAATTTGGCATTTAACTCAAAACGACGTAGTATGCTTCCTATACTACGTCGTTTTGTTGGTCTCACAGGCATGGGCACCTGGACCGGGTAGAGGTGACCTGGGCCTGGACGTGGAAATTGTTTGGGCTACCTGACTTTAGCCCAAATTTGGTCTTTACTCAAGACCAAATTGAAATTTTTTCTTTTTCCCTTTTTCTTCCTTTATCAATTTTTGTATTTTTGTATTTATTTATTTTTTCTGATTTTATAAAATGTTAAAACAAAGCAGAGACCTAATTACACTATTTAACTCCTAAAATTACTTACAACTCTATTTAAAGACAAATGCAATAATTAGTAATGCAAAGAACTATTTTCTTGCAATTTCCTTTACATTTTATTCTAAAACTAATTGGTAATAAATTTGTGAAGTTAAATCCCTAAATGCCAATGCATATTTTGGTATTTTCATATGGATTAAAATGCACAAATAAAAATGCAACAATTACCAAAGAATGCCACACAATTCACAAAATTTATAAAATACTAGAAAAAAAAATTGTTTTGTTTGAAATTTTGGGAATTATTGCTTAGGGCAAAAGTCACGTGCTCACACCATGAAATCTCTCAGAATCACCTTGATGAATGGGTGGATTCAAACATGGAAGAATGAAGTGCAGAAGCTCCTCCTAAATACCATGCCCATCATAATCATCCGGAACTTGTGGAAAAACAGATGTGCTGCCAAGTATGGAGGGAAAGCATCATCTGTTAGCAGAACTCTGTTCTCCATCACCTCTGATCTCCTCATGCTACTCAGAACATCATACACCAATGTCAAATGGCCATCCAATTGGATTGAAATTTATCAGATCACTGAAGACCTGCAGCATCACATTTCAGTGCAGCAGGTTATATGGAGGAGGCCAAGCCATAGTTATGTCAAAGTGAACTCAGATGGCAATGCCCTTGATAACCCTAGGAAAATTGGAGCAGGCATCATTATCAAGGATCATGAAGGGCAGTTCATCCATGCAATTGCAAGTCCCCTTGGTATTGATACCAATAACCAAGCAGAAACTGAAGCTGCATACATTGGCATCAAATGGTGCATTGATCATGGCTTCTCCAAAATCCACCTGGAAGCTGATTCCAATCTCCTCATTCTTTGGCTTACCACCAACTCTGAACCCCCTGGTCCCTAACCATCCAACTCCAGAAAATCAAAGCCAGGAACCAACATTGTGAGGACATCAAATACTCACATGTTTTTAGAGAAGCCAATTGTCTTGCTGATTCCCTCTCTAAACTCAGCCATGGCCTCACCTCTTTGACTCACTTCAATAATCAAATGGAACTCCCAGCTTATATAAGGGGTCAGGTAATTCTGGATCAAAGGGGCACCCCTGCTTTCAGACACAAAAAGACAAACAAAGTCATCTTCCCACCACACCTCCTCACAGATAGCCCTTATGCCCATAATAGATCATCATCCCATTAAAGGTGCCTCAGGAGCCTCAGGTTCAACAGTTCAGCACTTCATGCATCACACCAACAGTTTCACACAGCTGTGGAATTGCTGGACCAATTTTTCCCTAACAGTGTTTTCTTTATTGCAGGACTGCCTACTCAATGAACTACCAATCTCAATGTTGTTTAGTCAGGGTGTGGTATTAGCATTTATGCTCATTCTCCTGAACTACACAACATTGGACTCAAGTAGGATATGAAGGAAAAGAAAACTTGAACTACCTGGGAATCCACCTTCCACCTCACACATCCCAGCATGGTTTAGTGATCCCACTATACATGCTGAGGCACAACACAGCACATACACCCCCCCATTCCCACAAAGTAGCACCCCAGTTCTTCTCAACCCACCACTCCAGACCACCAGATATAACCTTGCGGTCACCCTACCATGACCAAAGGGTACCACCGTCCAGATGTGCATTCACCCAGTTTCTCTGCCATCCTAACACTGTACACTCAGAAAACATCACAAAATAACAGTTTCAGAAAACTGAGCAGAAATGCTCAACTTTTGACTAACACTGTTCTCTTTTTTGCAGGTTTGTTATCTCATCCTCAAATTCCTCATATGGCATGGTCTCATGGAATGACAACCTTAAGGTTCAATCTCCTGGAACCATACCAAATGACACCCAAGCACCACCCCTTCAGAAACACCAACACACAGATGCAACAGAAAAAATAGAAAACTGCAGTTTCAATTACTGAAACTGCAGAAATTATAGCAACTCCTCATTCAGTTGCTATACCTTATTGCAACATATCCCTCTGCCCCAAATCACACCCCAAATCCAAAAAACCAAACCAATTCACACCCAGTCTTCACCCCCACATCCACTCAGATACAGAAACTGCAGAATTTGCAGGAAGTACAGAACCTGCAGGAATTTCTCTGCCTGCTCCTGTTACCAATACCAACTCACCCCTCCCTCTTAAATCCCACTCCCAATCCAAACAACTACACCAACCAAAGTGAT
>NW_017692631.1:0-2361 GCF_001879085.1 Nicotiana attenuata | reverse complement strand
AAAGAGGAAACTAAAGAATTACATCACCTAAGTAATTCAGGAGTCTGATTATTGGACCTAGAAAAATTATAGAAGTTGTGCTGGAGAACATGACAGAATCACTCTTAATATCAGATGTTCAAGAGAAATAACACAACAACCATAATCTATAATGACTCTACAAGGAAGCCAGTTAGAAGAAGTACCAGCCTTATAAGAAGTCAGTACGAAGCTCCCACCGGATTGTGTATGCACCAGAGGTGTGAGTAATATAATAGAGCTTCAAGTTATGGATGTGAATTACACCTAGGTGGAAGGGAGGTTAGGAAGGAGATAAACGATATGATACGAGATTTTAAGTAAGTAAGGTAAAAGTGAACAACGTACGAGATACTCAAATGCAAGAAGTTGTGAATAGTCCATATTTTGGATAGAAGGCTATAAACACGGAAGTCCAATAACCGTGAATGAGTAGCGGCATCGTCGGCGGCATGTCTTCTAGCCTATGGTTTCTAAGTACTGAGAGATCTAGTTAAGAGAGTAGAGAAAAGTTGGAGACAATGTGATGTCTCGCTTAACGTTCCAGAATATAGCTTAACATGCATAGGTTTTCTAGTGCCTTTTTGTAAAGTTGACCTAGGCTTCCCAAAACTGTTTTTTGTATTACCAATTGACTATCATTGTTGGATAGTCAATCGGTTTATCTTTATAGGTCCAACGTACCATAGTGTTTGGGTGCAACTTGATAACCATATGTGGTTGACCAAGTGCATCTTCATCTTACTTGTGGAGGTAAGGTTCAGGTCCCCCTCCACTTTTATTGTGTTATATCTTTTATATCTTTTATTTATGAAAATCAGCCCTAGGCACAATGCCTAGTGGAGTTTAAAAAAAAAAGTAGACATGTTAATTGCAGGTTGAACAACAAAACCATAGATAGAAGCATATTAGAAACATGACAAATTGAAGTAATAGGAGAAGCATATTGTTTTGGGACTTGAATTAAAATCAGAACATACCAGTAAGGGGATAGTAAACACAAAGTGAAAGAGAACCAGTAGTTAGCCTTGGCTTGCAGCACGCTGACTTTAGACAGTAGTAAGTAACACAAAAGAGAGTAGAAAGCTTTTAGTGTGAAAGAGAGAGTTTTTGAACCAATGTCTTGTGTGTTTGTGTTAATGAGAGAGTAGGTATATATAGTAGTTCGAAGCTAGGTAAAACAAGGCAAGAATCACAATGGTATAGTAATTATGGAACTCAGAACCAATTAGAGCAAAATCAACACAAGTACTCCCTTAAGTTAAGGGAATCAATTCAAATGGTAAGAAACAAGTAACAAATAAGGAAAGAAATCAATGTACGACCCATGAGGAAAGATTTCAAATTCAGTAAGTATAGCGTAAACAATTAGGGCTAAGTTCAGAAAACTCTAATTAAGGAGATAGCGAGTAAGAATAAAGTACCTATGCAAACAAGGTAGGCGAATCAATTAATTTTGAAATAGAAAAGGCAAGGAATCGAAAGTTTAAAGGAAGGTCTTCCAATCAAACCATGAAACAGGGAATCCAGAATCAATCAAAGACAAAGTCATGAGTAAGTGTTTAGCATATAAATAGAGCAAGATAAGGATAACTAGACATAGCAAGCAAAGAGGCAAGTCTTGAACAATCAAGATGAATACAAGCACATAGAGTTGATATAAGTTAGGCATAAGAAACTCAATAGAAACATATTTGAGGCGAGATAGTCATAGAAACTCAAACGAGAACAGGCCAGTCAGAGAAATCAAACGAAGAAACCTAGAAAATTAGGGCTTTCAACATAGACGAGTTAAAGATGTGATAAACTCATAGAATCAGTAAAAATAATACAAGAAATAGAAGTTTAAACACAAAGATTTAGTTAAACAAAGTTGTAAAAGAAGTTCCGAAACCCTAATTTTTAGAAGAATGTGAAAAACACTTGAAATCAACGATTCTTGTAAAGAGTTCTAAGGACAGTGTAAAACATTAAAGAAGCAAACTCAAATAGTCCTAGATCTGTACAGATCTAAGAGATATAGGAAGAAACCCATATAGAGATGAAAGAACATGTAATAGATACGACATGATTTTGCTCGAAATCATACTGGAGTAGACAAGAACAAACAAAGTGACGAACCCTAGATGCAAGTCAGCATGGCCCTAGGCCCTTGAAGACCTTAGAGAAGGCATGGCATGGCATGAGAGAAGCCATTGGAGGCTTAGGAGACGATAAGAGGTCACCGGAGATGACCGAAGAGGAGAGGTTGGCGGTTGAAGGGCTAGGGTTAGGTTGAGAGTGTACTAAGAGAGGAGAGGATCTTAGGGCGGTGGATGTAGGAAAATGATTAGGGTTGGGGGT
>NW_017692630.1:0-5396 GCF_001879085.1 Nicotiana attenuata | reverse complement strand
CTCTTTTCTTTATGTGACTTATCTGATTTTTACCATCTTTCAGCTAGACTATGGCTGAAACCCTAATTTCTCAAAAGGGTTTCCTCACCTGTTACTGTGAGACCTTTACTTATTTTGACTCTCTTCTTCCCTTTGGCTATACGTGTGAGCCCTGACTATCTAACTTTGTTCACTACTGAATCCTATGCTTATTTCTGCTACTATTGTATGCTGTTTCTTTTGCCAATGTGCTTGGCCTCGCATGTCTGATGTTTCTGTTCACTCTGTTTATATACTGAAGTGCAGAAGCATATTCTTCCTTGATTGATCTTAATCTTGTGACTGATTTCAAAAACTTTCCTTTTATGAACCCTAATTTCACTCGCCTGTTTAAAATTAATTGATTCTTTTCACTTTACTGTGATGTTTTACCTTGCTGATCTCTTTCCCAAAATAAGCATATTTTTGTACTTAGACTCGATTGTTCACTGCATGCTTTTACTACCCCTTATATGGCAATAATCAGGCTGCTTCCAAACTGATTTTCTTTCCTTAATTAGACATGCTGCTACCCGTTAGACAGTGATTCCTTAATTAAAGGGGAATCACTTGGGTAATTGATTCTGACTTGTGATTGTTTCCATGTTTGTATCAAGACTTTACTTATTACCTCTCCTTCACTCGTTTTCAAAAAACTATAAATACCCTGCACCCCTCTTCTTTCAAAGACACGAACGAACCATCTGAGTTCAGAACACACACTTCACTCAAAACTCCCTCTCTTTTCTCTATTACTACTTGTGTTACTGCCTTGTCTAGCCGGCTGAAAGCCAAGGCTAGGCTGTGGAAATTTGCTTACTTTTCTTTCTGCACTTTGCCTCTTACTGGTATGTCCTAGTTAATCTTCAAGCATCAACAACAACACGTTTCTTTAACTGTTTCCTTCACTCTTGCCTTTTTCTGCTTATGTGTATGCAATCAAGTTTCATTACTAAGCACGTTGTAATATGCTCCCTCCCCTTTCTAAATTAACGTGTTCCCTTATGTATGTACTCTGTCAGTCACTTGATTATGTGATTTGCTGACTTATGCATCCCAAACCCCATATCCTCCTATGTGCTTGTGTTCTCTGGCTGGTTTGTAGGCATGCCAGCATCATCTATTACTGTGCATGTCCCAGACCTGACCCTTTTGTGCAATTACTAATTCTGTGTAATTTAAGTTTTACTACTACTGTTTTCAAATCACCCTTACCCCCTTACTATTCTCAACCCAGTTTTAAATAAAATCTCTGTTTCTGCACTTCCACTATACTCTTAGAACTTAGGTTCTTCCCCTCTTGTGTGAGCCTTGCCTTGGGACCTACGAGCTCCCTCTGAACTTGGACACATAAGTGCTGGCCCTTCCACACTTCACTCTCTCTATCTGGTTATGCAAACCTGGGTAAGCACTGCCCGGGGTCCCTTGAGACTCTTAGGGAACTTTGACACACCCAGGTCTGAGAAAGTCTTTGAAACAAGTGGCATTTGAGGTGGTTTGTTCCATAATTCAGAGAGGAAGTCAGAATCAGGCTTCCTATGGTTGTAACTTCTTATTTTACACTTCTTCTGTAATTCGGTATTTTGGTCTGTAATAAGTTGTAACGAATATTGGGGTTGGTTAGTGAAAAGGGATGGGGTGATTGTGCATGTTTTAAGGGTAGATATCATGCCTATAGGGTCCAATGGCTATAATCAGACATCATGCCCACAAGTTAAAATTAGTTTCTAAACTAGATGTCATGTCTACAGGATTAAAATCAGTATTTTTTTATAGAAGTCATGCCTATAGGAATTTCGCTATGATAAAATAAATCCTGCAGTCATATGTGTTTTGAATGTCGCCTTAGTCTTTTTACCTTTAAAACCCAAAAGTCAGCCTAAAATCCTCCTACTTATAGGAATAGTAGTCCTAAATTCCTCCGGGACTGATAGGAATGGGACGGGTAATAGCATGCAATAGAGGTCGAGACCAATCCGCGCTTTAATACCTTAATAGGGTGGGAAGGGTAGATATGGATGTGATGACCGGTGCGCTAATACCACGTGTAGCCCCTCTTTTGAGGAGTGATTACCGGGTATTGCATTGATATGATACATATTACAAATAAACCTAGGACCCCCTTTTATATTTGTTAGCATGTTTACTTATAACTCTTTCAAAAATTTGTTTTATCACTTACAAACATTCGTGTATTTAAAATCCCCTCTTATTTGAGCCTTGTTTGTTTGCTTGTTAATTGCACAAATTCACAAAGAAACTATCTGGCCGGGAACCACACTAGTGGATCCTGAGGAGTGCCTAACACCTTTCCCTTAGGATAATTTCAAGCCCTTACCCTATCTCTGGTTATTAAACAAACTTAGAATTGAACCTTATAGGTGTCCTAATGCACCTTAAACTATTAGGTGGCGACTCTTCAATTGCAAACCCCTTTCCCAAAAGGAAAGAGTTGTCCCAACCAAATATCACCAACCCGATTTTCCGATGCAAAGAGGGAAAAAGGGGGCACGACAGCATGGCGACTCTGCTGGGGATCTTTAGGCTTTTACCATTTCAGATTATTCTTGTGAATTTGTACCTCTCCTTATGTGCAATTATCTGTTTAATTCCTTTAAGCACTTAATTTCTTTTGAAGCTAAACTGACATATCTTCCTTGTTTTCTTTTCTTTATTGCTTTACATTTATGAAATTGTTGTATTTATCGCTTTCTTAATGTGCAAATACATGTCAACATGCTTTTTAATCATTGCATAATCATGCTCAACATCATACTCCACTCGTGCCAAACAAATACCATAGCAACGCTTTGCGCTCTTCCTATATTATTACCGCCTAAATTCGAAAAGGCATATTTACGGTAAAACCAGTCGATCAGCGGTGCAGTCGACAGTTCTGTGCCTTTCCCCCTTGAGTTGTCCGCTCAAGGGTACCAGTCTAAAACCCCATAGAAACCTTACTCTGTTCAAATTGTGCATGCATCATGGTCAAACCTAGCCGGGTCAATTATGTCGTCCACATAATGATCCTTTAAGATAGCCTTGTCCAAAGTCCACTGGGTTTTCCTAAACCCAAATGGACATCACCACATTCTGTGCATTTATTTGGAGAACTAAATGCTTCATGCTAATCATTGATATTAAATAGTCGAGTCCGGTGGGGGAAGGGTCTAACCTTATTTGCCTTGCAGAAATATGAGGCACGAAGTCCCCAGATTCGGCATGGTCACCAACATCCACCCAAGATTGCTGAGTTGATGGGAAGATTTGCATTCTAGTGACAAAATCTCAAAAGGGTTGAAGACTGTCAAGAGGCTGAAGGGACCGAAGGTGGACATCTAGCGAGAGCGTACCTGTTGCTGGGACTTCGTGAGTTGGGGAAGCTGTTCGACGGAGCCAAGGATGCCGAATCTGGGGAAGGTCCATCTGGGACCAAGTAGATAGGAATTTATCTTCTTTGCTTAAAATGTAACAAGGCCAATGGCCACTAGTGACTTTTATTTAATGTCAATTTGGGATTCTTCTTATCTTTATAAATGAAATGAGGCATTTAGCATTCCAAGTTCTCCAAATCAACTTGTCGCTAAGCCCACCTCGGGCACAATGAGGTTCCCAAATTAGGACACGATTTACATTCCTGCACTACGTGTTTAAATATTGCAACACTTTTTATGATCCTCACTAACTTGTTTACCTTTTTGTTTTATTTTTTATTCCCCTCCCCAAAGGTTAGTTCGTGCACTCTGGCAACATCATTCTATTCCACGAGATCCGGGGGCCCTCCACCCACTCCTCCTCTTAGTCCTGTCAAAAACAAGAACAAAGGCAAGATGGAAGATTTGAACAACGTCAAAAAGGAGAATTCAACTGAACGGGTAGAGGCCACTAATGTCCATGGTACTCAGGTTCCCAAGGAAAATGTATCCCAACTTGAACAGAAATTGCTGAAATTCCAGGAAGAGCTCGATCAGGTTTAGAACCTGACAAGCCTGTCATTTTCCCTCAGCACCCCAGATATCACCTTTCCCAATACTCAAAACCCTACACCGCCTCAAAACATCCCAAAACAACAGAGTCATCCCGCTCCTCATACTATTCCCCCAAAGACCCAATGCAACACCTGCCATACCCCAAACAACACTCCACTACTCATCCCAGAACTCCAAAACTCTACAAATGACTACTTTCACACCCAGCATAACACCCCCATCTACGTGGAGACCATGCCACACTCCACCCAACCTATCTCAAGCGCACCCGAGTCTGATGAAAAACACTTGCTCATTAGGAACCTGGCTGAGGAGCTTAAGAAATTGACTAGCCAGATTCAAGGCGTTGAAGGAAGCAAGGGAATTGAGGGGCTGAACTGTGAAGATCTTTGCATACAGCCCGATGTCGAACTGCCCGAGGGGTACAAACCTCCGAAGTTCGAAATGTTTGATGGTACAGGGGATCCAAGGGTCCATTTGAGGACATATTATGACAAGCTGGTTGGAGTAGGGAAAGACAAGAGAATCCGCATGAAGCTGTTCATGAGGAGTCTGAAAGGAGATGCGTTGTCCTGGTACATCAGCCAAGATCCAAAGAAGTGGTCAAGCTAGGTAGGCATGGCGTCCGACTTTATGGACAGGTTCTGGTTTAACACAGAAAATGCGCCGGATGTGTTCTATATTCAAAATCTGAAGAAGAAACCTATAGAAACGTTTTGCGAGTATGCTACTCGCTGGAGGTACGAAGCTGCTAAGGTCAGACCTGCCTTAGAGGAGGGACAAATGAACAAATTCTTTGTCCGGGCTCAGGACCCGCAGTATTATGAACGACTAATGATGATCGAGAGCCATAAATTCTCCGACATTATCAAACTGGGTGAAAGGATTGAAGAGGGTATCAAAAGCGGTATGGTTACAAATTTCGAAGCCTTGCAAGCTACGAATAAGGCCTTGCAGTCCGGTGGTGTGTCCAAGAAAAGGGACGTAGGGGCCGTGATGGTTGCACAAAGGACCAAATCTCCTATCAAATACCAAACTTACCCAACACCTCCACTCACATATCAACCAACTCCAAATTACCAAGCACCCTCACCCTCCTATCAAGCTCTACCACCCACTTATCAATCACCTCCACCTCCCACATATCAGCCTACTTCGCCCAGATATTCCCAACCCGCACATGCCTACCAAACCTACAATGCTCAACCATCCCACTATCAATCACCTCCTACACGCCAAAAATTCCCTAGACCTCGACCTAATTTTGATCGCAGACCTCTAAAATAATATACAGCCATTGCTGAACCCATTGACCAGTTGTACAAGAGACTCAAAGCTGCTGGTTATGTCACCCCCATCCCTGCTGCAACCCCTGAGAACCCTTCTCAG
>NW_017692629.1:5124-5397 GCF_001879085.1 Nicotiana attenuata | reverse complement strand
TCTGCCATGGGCCCGGAGGGATCCGGTCCCGGATCACCTAATATTCGTCCGGGACATCAAATACAACCTAAGAAACAAGTGTCACCGCCCTGCCATGACCAAATTACATTTTTGGCATTTTACGGCCATAAAACTCGAAATCCGCATGAGTTCCAAACTTTCGTGTGCTGTGGACCACGCCTTCTACCGTGGGCCCGGAGGGATCCGGTCCCGGATCGCCTAATATTCGTCCGGGACATCAAATACGACCTAAGAAACAAGTGTCACCGCCCC
>NW_017692629.1:0-345 GCF_001879085.1 Nicotiana attenuata | reverse complement strand
GGGATCCGGTCCCGGATCGCCTAATATTCATCTTGGACATCAAATACGACCTAAGAAACCAGTGTCACCGCACTACCATGACCAAATTACATTTTTTGGCATTTTACAACCATAAAACTCGAAATCCGTGCGAGTCCCAAATTTTCGTGTGGTATGGACCACGCCTTCTGCCGTGGGCCCGGAGGGATCCGGTCCCGGTTCGCCTAATATTCATCCGGAACATCAAATACGACCTAAGAAACAAGTGTCACCGCCCCGCCATGACCAAATTACATTTTTTGGCATTTTACGGCCATAAAACACGAAATCCGCGCGAGTCCCAAACTTTCGTGTGCTGTCGGACCA
>NW_017692628.1:0-5397 GCF_001879085.1 Nicotiana attenuata | reverse complement strand
AATCTCTCACATTTCATCACTTCCACCTGAACCGACTTCTTTTACGGAAGCCAACAAATCAGCTCATTGGAGAAGTACAATGGTCGAAGAATACAATGCTCTTATAGCCAATCGCACTTGGGATCTTGTGCCTGCACCACCTACTGCCAATGTTATCGGTTGTCGTTGGGTTTATCGTATTAAACAAAAATCCGATGGCTCTCTAGAGCGTTTTAAGGCTCGTCTTGTGGCCCAAGGCTACAAACAACAACAAGGACTAGATTATGATCAAACATTTAGTCCTGTGGTGAAACCAGTAACCATTCGTACTATTCTCGCCCTTGCTGCATCTAAGCAATGGCATGTTCATCAATTAGACGTTAAGAACGCATTCTTGCATGGCAATCTTAACGAACTGGTATACATGAAACAGCCTGCTGGCTTTGTTCATCCACAATTTCCTCATCATGTTTGTCGATTGAACAAAGCACTTTATGGCTTAAAGCAAGCCCCTAGGGCATGGTTCCATCGGTTCACTTCTTTTATTCTATGAACTGGATTTCAAAATAGCTTGTCTGATCCCTCTCTTTTTATTTATAAACATAACTCAGACATTGCTATTCTTCTACTATATGTTGATGATATTCTCCTCACTGCCTCTTCTACTACTTTACTTCAATCTTTAATTCACACTCTTAAATCCGAATTTTCAATGAATGACTTAGGATTAGTTAATTATTTTCTGGGTGTTTCTATAACTGCTCGTGATGGAGGTTATTTTCTATCTCAGTCCAAATACGTGAAAGAACTCCTTGGTCGTGCAAATTTGCTTTCTTCCAAACCAGTTTCAACTCCTCTTTCTCCTAAGTCTCTACAGCATTCGGATGATTCTTCCCCTTTTTCTGATCCCACACTTTATAGAAGTCTTGTTGGTGGTCTTCAATACTTGACATTTACCCGTCCAGACATTGCCTTTGCAGTTAATCAAGTATCTCAATTTATGCATTCTCCCTTAGACATCCACTATACTGCTGTAAAAAGAATTTTGCGATATTTGCATGGTTCACTGAGTCACGGTTTATTTATTCCTGGTGGTTCTATTGACAGTTTACACTGCTATANTGTACAAGCCTTAAGCCAGTTTATGCAGGCACCAAAAAGGTCTCACTGGAATGCTACATTGAGAGTGGTAAGATACTTGAAGAGTGCACCAGGCCAGGGTGTTACTGCAGTCTGAATATGCTAAGGAGCTCACATGCTGGTGTGACTCAAATTGGGCTGCTTGTCTTAATACTAGAAGGTCTATTACTGGTTATGCTATCAAGTTTGGCAGCTCATTGATCTCATGAAAATCAAAGAAGCAACAGACTATATCACGGAGTTCAGCTGAAGCAGAATGCAGAAGTATGGCTGCAAATATTGCAGAGTTGGCTTGTCTTCTTGGTTTGTTCAAGGAGTTGGGTGTGGAAATAGAACGACCAGTCACAATGCTCAGTGATAGTTAGTCAGCCATTCAACTAGCAGCTAATCTTGTGCTTCATGAAAGAACAAAGCATATAGAGATCGACTATCATTTCATTAGAGACAAAATCAAGGAAGGGATGGTCAAGACAACACATGTCAGCACTAAGGAGCAGCAGACAGATCTGTTAACTAAAGCTGTAGGGGCTGCTCAACATGATTATCTACTTGGCAAGCTTGGAGTGTTCAATGTTTTGCACCCTCCAGCTTGAGGGGGCATGTTATGATATAAGCATGTGAGAGTATCTTCCTCCATTAACGAGCTCAATCAGTCCTTACAATTTGACACACCCTCAACGTAACTATAGAGGAAACCAAGAACCACTGCCATTTAAACTCTGATGTCACAAGAAGATGATAAGTTTTAACAGACATGCCTTAATCCATGTTATTAAGGCGGGCGTATCATCTGGATTCCAGAGTTGGAAAAAAGCACCTAATTATTTCTTTAAGCAGCGACCAAAAAACCATTTAAAGAAAACAGGGAAAAATGGTTTTCACCCTTTTCCCAATCTTATAGTGAGCAACCCCCTCAAAAATGTAATACATAATGTTTTCTATTGGTTATAAAAGAAGTAAAAAGTTTGGGAATGAGTTCTCTTCAACTGACTTCAGTACAAGAGGCAAAAAGATTTCATCTTATATTTACATGTGAAATGCCTTATGTCAAAGCATGATTGTCTAGGCCAGAGAAAGTATTTTTTTTCCTAGGAATATAAATTATTATTATGTTTATAAGCAACCTATTTAACCACGTGTTAATTATCCCAATAAGGTACCTTAAGAATAGTACAATAGCACCAACTAATTCGAGATCTTTCGCTCACTTTTTCTTCAAACTGTAATTACTACTTGATAAATATATAATGTAATTTTTGAATTTTAAATCATTATTGTACTTAGAGATAATGTTTATCTTTTAGATCAGCATGTAACTATAAAAGCTCATTGTATCTGCAACAATATTCATCAAGAAATATTACTTGTTTCATGGTATCAGAAGTCTAGGTTTTCTCTCCTTTGTTGACTCATGGCTTCCAACACATCTACCGAATCAGTTCCTTCTTCCCCAGCCCGCATCGCTTATGCTTCCTCCATTCTTCCATCCTCTCCCTCTGCTATTTCCGTCTCAAATATTAAAAATCTTGTCCCTACTGTTCTTGACTATACAAACTATATGTTATGGAGAGAGCTTTTCTTACCCGTCTTCAAAGGGCATGGTGTTTATGGCTTTATTGATGGAAGTTTTCCCTGTCCTGAGCCTACTATTCTTCATGATGATGGTAATTCTATCCAGAACCCTTCCTTTCAACAGTGGATTCAACTTGACTCCATTGTTCTTTCATGGATTCAAGCAACAATTTCCCAAGAGATTCTTCAAGCTATTATCAAGCCAAATCATTCTCTCACTTCTAGAGACGCGTGACTTCAAATCGAGCGATTATTCCGTGATCAAGTTAGTTCTCGAACACTTCAACTCAAAGTCCAGTTTCATAACCTTAAGAAAGGTAACCTTTCAATTAATGAATATGTCCATCGTCTCAAATCCATTGCAGATGCGTTGACGTCCATAGGTAATCCAATCTCTGAATCTGATCTTGTTCTACAAATACTTTCTGGATGAACTCCAGAATATATGTCTGTGAGCACCTCTATCTCTACTCGTGTTCCTCTTCCTACCTTTATTGAAGCACGCTCTCTACTTTTCCTTCATGAAGCCCAATTAAGTAGTCTCTCTAATTCTACTACGGATAATTCCACCAATGCTTTTATGGCCAAGCAGCAATCGTCTCCCTCTTATGGTCGTGGACGTGGTCGTCATAACAATGGTGGGCGCCATTCTAATGGTGGGCGTGGTCGAGGTCGCTATAATCAAGGGAATACCAAATTTTTTAATGCCGGGCCTCAACAGTTCACTCTACGTCCCCGTCTTCCTTCCATTTTAGGTCCTCCTCCAATTTCTTATCCTGCTGTTTTCAATCCATCTCAACCTAATAATGTGACGCTTTACTGCCAACTGTGCTATCAGCCACACCACACTGCTCGAGATTGTCCTTCTCTAAATTCTAAGGCCTTTGTCTCAGATATTAGTTCTAACTACTCATGTTCTTCACCTGGTGATGCCTCTTGGTTTGTGGACAGTGGAGCATCTTCTCACATGACTCCAAATGCATCCAATTTATCCTCTATTACTCCATACAATGGCTCAGAACGTGTAGTTGTGGGTAATGGAACTCAACTCCCTATTTCCTACATTGGACATGGTATTTTCTCTACTTCTGATTCTCTTTTTTCTCTTAGAGATATTTTAGTTGTTCCCCATCTTTCCACCAATTTACTAAGCGTTCGTAAATTTGTTTCGAATAATAATTGTTCTATGGAATTTGATCCTTTTGGTTTTTCCATTAAGGAACTCCAGACGAAGAAGCCTCTCCTTCGGTGCAATAGTTCTGGACCACTTTATGCCCTTACTTCTTCTTCTGCTGGCTTTGCTGCAACTCGTTGTCCTGCTCTTGCTGCTACACATGTCTTTCCAAATCTTTGGCATCGTCGTTTAGGACATCCAAGCTCAGCTATTTTATCTCGTTTAATTAGGGTCAATAAGCTACCTTGTTCTGCATTTAAAGGTTTAGACAATTTATGTAATGCTTGTCAACTTGGCAAGCACCAAAAATTGCCATTTATGGATTCTTGTTCTTTTTCTTCATCTCCATTTGAGTTAATTCATAGTGATATTTGGACCTCTCCTGTTCTTTCTTTTACTGGATTTCGATATTATATTTTATTTCATGACGATTTCACAAAGTTTTCATGGGTTTTTCCTCTCAAGCGTAAATCTGATGCTTTTACTACATTTAAGCAATTTTATGCCTATGTATTGACCCAGTTTTCTACGAAATTAAAAGCATTTCAATGTGACGGGCTGCTGAGTTTGTTAAACTTCAAGCTTTTCGATCATTCCTTAATGATAATGGTGTTTTGCTTCGCATTTCATGTCCTCATACTCATCAACAAAATGGCAAAGCTGAACGCATGCATCGTACTATTTTAAATATGGTCCGTTCATTATTATTTCAAGCATCACTTCCCTCTCGATTCTGGGTTGAAGCCCTGCACACTGCTGTCCATCTTTTAAATATTCTTCCTTCATCTAAGCTTCGTTTTAAGACTCCCTTTGAAGTTCTTTTTGGCAAGCCTCCTACGTACAATCATCTACGTGTCTTTGGTTGTTCATGTTACCCAAACTTACGTGACTATTCATCCCACAAATTGAGTCCTCGTTCTAAACATTGTATCTTTCTTGGCTATCCATCTAACTACAAAGGATACAGATGCTTTGATCCTTCCAGTAATAAAGTATTTATCTCTAGACATGTTAGGTTCAATGAGGATATATTTCCTTATCACGCATCTTCTCTCCTCAACTTTACCTGAATCTAGCACTTCTACTCTCTTTAAAATTCCCTCTTTAATTAATATTAATCCTTCTCTAACCTCAATCGTATCTCCTAATTTTCAGCATGGAGATATTGAAAAATCTTCACGTTTCTTATCTCCTACAAATGCTGGAATTTTTTCTCCTGTTCCTACTTTACCTCCTATCTTATCTCAACCCTTATCTCCTAATCTGATAAATTCTAGGAATGCAAATCAGATTTTTAATTCTTCTAGAAGACATCAAACTTCTTTTCCGACTAGACAACACACTCCTAACACTACTTCAATTGTGCAGCAACGTAACACATCTCATTCTCCTCCAGATGTTGGACAAGTTCATCCACCCCTAACCATACCATCTCACATTCACTCATTACCAACGCCAACATATCTCCAATTCAAAGCCTTGACTCTTCTGTTTCTCAAGCTCAAATTCCACACATATTTTCCTCTAATACT
>NW_017692627.1:5123-5398 GCF_001879085.1 Nicotiana attenuata | reverse complement strand
CCTATGTTGGCAAAAGGCGACTAGGGAGTGGAGACCCTATGCCTAAAATTATCTCAACTAGGGATTGGAGATCCTATGTTGGCAAAAGGCGACTAGGGAGTGGAGACCCTATGACAGAAGTTATATCAACTAGGGATTGGAGACCCTATGTTGGCAAAAGGCGACTAGGGAGTGGAGACCCTATGTCTAAAATGATCTCAACTAGGGATTGGAGACCCTATATTGTAAAAATACGACTAGGGAGTGGAGACCCTATGTCTAAAATCTCAACTAGG
>NW_017692627.1:0-210 GCF_001879085.1 Nicotiana attenuata | reverse complement strand
TGGAGACCCTATGTCTAAAATCTCAACTAGGGAGTGGAGACCCTATGTTGGCAAAAGGCAACTAGGGAGTGGAGACCCTATGTCTAAAATCTCAACTTGGGATTGGAGACCCTATGTCTAAAAATAATTTCAACTAGGGAGTGGAGACCCTATGTTGGCAAAAGGGGACTAGGGAGTGGAGACCCTATGTCTAAAATCTCAACTAGGGAG
>NW_017692626.1:0-5398 GCF_001879085.1 Nicotiana attenuata | reverse complement strand
ACAGCTTCACTGTTTTCTCAAAGGATTGTACCCTGCTTTTATACAACATGTTGGTTGCTTTACGTGATTTCTAACTGCTCAGTTGTTATTTACCTTTATTACTCACTGAGTTGGAGTACTCACTTTACTCCCTGCACCTCGTGTGCAGTTGTAGGCATTTATTCACCCGGTAGCGGGTATTGGTTGTTTGGAGGCAGAGCTGTAGTAGCTAGCGAGGTGACTGCCAGCATTCGCAGCACCGTTTCTTTCTATGTTATTCCTTATTCCTGTCCAGTGTATTTCTAGACTTGTAAATGTAATTACATTCTTATAGATGCTCGTGACTTGTGACACCCCCGATTAGGGCTGTGTCGGGTTGTGCTTCCGTTCGTTATATCATTAAATCACTTTTAAACTGTTTATTAATGTTTAATTATTTTTGAAGAGGCGATATGGGTTTGTTGGCTGGCCTTATCTTCACGAGAGGCGCCATCACGACCGGGTTCGGGAATTGGGTCGTGACAAGTTGGTATCAGAGCCTAGGTTACTAGGTCTCACGAGTCATGAGCGGGTTTAGTAGAGTCTCACAGATCGGTACAGAGACGTCTGTATTTATCCTCGAGAGGCTGCAGAACCTTTAGGAAAACTTCGCATTCTTGAATTCTTATCGTGCGTCCTTGATTCAGTGTGAAAAGTAACTCCTGACATTCCTTCCATGCGTTTGTATGCGCGCATGAGCGCTCAGTATCAGATGTTCCTTGATGGCTTGTGATTCCCCGATCGAAGGGCGAGATGTAATCTCCGTGATTATATGTTGGGCCAGTCTGGAGGACTTGAGGCCGGATCTTTGCCTATGGCTTGAGCACCGAGGTGCTGATTGTGTGAATAAGTGTTTTGAGCTTATATGTTCGGTATTGTCCCTATTAGTGGAAGTGACAGTTGGGGTAGCTATGTGAAGAGTGTATTAGTACTGCGAGATGTATCTATTATTTGGAAGCGACGAGAAGGGTCTGCTGAATGATGGAAGAACTATTAGATGCTTGAAGTCCATCTTGATTCGAGGTATAGCCCGAGTTATGAGCGTGTGAAGAATCTTTCCATGTTCCTAGTTGGGAGTGAAGTAAATTTCATGTTGCGGTATGAGTCCAGACTCAGATAGATCAAGTGACTGCGTAATGCTTGTGACGGTGGAAGGTATACAGAAATGTTAGTTGGAGACAAAGCAGGTGAGTTATCTTCTGCGGAGTGTTCTAAGGTTGTGTGATCCTTATGTTGTCTATTAGAAGATCTCATTTACAAGTGAAGAATGTGTGTTGAAATCTAAATTGGGTCGCCTAGAGAGTGGGCTTAACTGTTGTGTGAGTAAATGCGAGATTTGCAGAAGAGTTAAAATTCTAGATGAAGTGTGTTTCCACAAGCTTATGAAGGATTGAGTTTAATCTCACTATGGTATTATGGCAACAATAGAGTATATGCGCTATGAGTTATTGGGTGTGTTTTGATCTATGGCTTCGAGCCAAGTGGGGGAGTTTGCTATTGATTAAGTTGATTGCACGGTTAGGTGCTATGTTGGTTCCAGTTTGAGGCGTGTTGGTGAGTTAGTTATGGCTTACGGAGATTGAGGTCGAGGATGGCTCGAGTGAAGGAAAATTTTTGACAAAGGTTATATGGTGCTTCGTAGGTGTGCGAGAATCACAGGATGTCTTAAGTTGTTGTTGGTAATGAATGCTCGGTGCATAGAGCAGGAAGATGCTTGTTTGTATTGGGATGAGGTCACATCCTGCGTTGTTAGAGTGCTAATGAGGCACGGGTGGTTCTGTTCGTTTGATCAGGCTAATTGCAGTTTAAATAGAGTAAATGACTCTCGAGAATGGTTCTAATGTGTTCAAGATTCTACATGTAACAATCGGGTACCTTACAGTTGAATATGTGATTAGAAACTGAGTCTCCATTGGGAGAGGTCAAGACTTGTAGTATTCCTATGTTAATTATGGGATTCTATGTATCGGTACCAGGAAGGTAAAGGTAACGGATTTAGATTCGCAGGAAGTTCTTCAGAGTAAAGTATTTTGGAATGTGGTACTTTTAGGAATGTTTAAGAAAGTATTCAGCGATTTATGAGCCTTAGACGGTGTGGCTTTATGCTTGGTTCCGTGTAGTGAGCCTGGGATTGAGAGATTGTGGTACTACAACAAGAGGGAGCATCAAGTTGAAAATGAATCAGAAGGAAATTTAGATAGATGGAATCGCTTGATAGTAGACCGAATCGGTATGATAAGGATATGATCAATTCTTTGTATGTGTTCTAGGTAATGGGTTCTTACAGGTATTTTGCAACAATGCTCATGGGCTTTGATGGCTTGCTTAACTTGGTCTAGTTAGAAGGATTCAGTCCTGATAGTTTAATTTGTGCAAACGGAATTGGGAGAGTTCTTGTTGATTTCTACCGTGGCTAGAGCGGTGCATTTTCTACGAATATGAGAGGTATGGGATGTATAATGATTTTTCTTCTAGATGGGATCAATGGAAGTTCTTGGCTAGTTGAGTGCGTAGACGTCTGTGGCTTGGAAGGGAGATAAAAGTTTTCCTGTTATCCTTGGATGGTGTGGTATATGCGGTATGTTGTGGAGGATCGAGATTTGCGTGTATGGGGTTTCAGTTCAGTTTTGAAAGGAAGTTCATAACACTCTTAGGCAGCGGGTAGCCTCAGATGATTAAGGAAATGGTATTGTTATTTGGAAGTGATTTGACAAGAGTATATGTCTCCGAAAAAGGGTAATGTGATTAAACTAATGATACTTCGGTAGTATTGCGGCACTTTCTTGTTGGATCGACTGGTGGTATACGGGTTTGCTTGGTGGTACAGGGAAATTTTAGAGTATCTATCGTGGAATGATTGGGTATTAAAGGTGTGCATGTGTTCGGACGGCGAAATTGGAATAGGATATGGTGATTCATGTGCCGTATGGACGTGGAGACGGAAGTTCTCATATTCAGGCTATGTTGTGATTGTAGATCGTGTGTATCAACACTGTTTAGTGACTACCGAGATTTGGAGGCCCAGGTGGATCTTTCTTTGCTTGGTATGTTAGGTTTTGGATATGATATTGGGGTGTAAACTGGTTGTTTCCGTGTTGTGTTATTCTGGACTATTGCGATAAGATGGCGCGGATGGCTATGTCGGGAAATGCCACGGATTGAGTGGCGATGTTCGGCGGATTATGTCCTATTGGGGATTTTTATATTTCGAAGACCTAGCGAACGACTGGGAAGGATTGCCTTTCTTATTTGAGGTCTTGGGAGTGAGTGTTCTATCTTGAGTCGGCTTAGTTGGCTCCGAATGGCATTGTCGAGGGAGGTATTGATTCGACCGTTGTTGAGCTTATCAGTGATCTGGGGAGATCTGTGAGTTACCTTTCTGTGTTGCGAGATGCTAGGATTTGTTGGTTATAGGCACATATGGTGCTGTTCAATTGGGGTCTCTCAGTGGAATTCGAGCAGGAAGAGTAATTGAGCGATGCTTAGTGAACGACGTATCAGTTGTGTCCTATCGGGTTGCGTGGCATATGTTATTTGTTGCACCGTGGGTGTAATGATTTGCTTTGGTTCCAGACATCAAATTGTGCGTGGCTGTCAATTTTTGAGCATAGTGACTTGAGGTGTTTCATGTGTAACAGTGTTTGGATAGGATCGCGCATTGTAGCGAGGCTACGTGGAAATATGACCTATCGGGGTAGATTCATGTGTTCTATTTCTATGATGTGAGATGGGGTCTCAGCTTTGTGTTGTGATGGTACTAATGAGCTTGAGATACAGCTCTTTCGTCTGGGGTCATTTTCATGATTTGAGGATATTCAGACCGTTTCTTATTGGTGCGCGTATTATGCGAGTTGTGGCTTAGGCCTGTATTGATATGTCAGGTCACCAGAGAGGTGTGATGGATTCGAGGTGATGGTGGGGTAATTAATGAATACGAACGGATTTGATTTCAGCTTGTTGGAAGGATAATATCGAGGTTCGGCTCGGAAATCTGCTGTGGTATTAGCCAAAAGGGAAGTGAGATGGTTATGGTTTATTGCATGTTTCATTTATCATTAGCAGTATATAGAAGAGTTGGAATAAGACCTTAGTTGATAAGAGGTTTTCTACCGGTATTCGGGTGTTGTGTGCATCTGCTATGAATAGAAGATATCGTTTCGAGTGTTTGAGTTATGTGGTATATCATATAATTGCACCTGAGGTTACAGGTATGGGTTATTACAGCTGGTTCGAGCTTATTCTGAATATAGATGTGAGGTTTTGATCTTGTGTATGAGTTCGGAAAGTGCAATGTGGTTCTATGATTTATGGGCTAGGCTGGATTGTGTGATTTTAGTTAAAATGTGTTATCGGACCTATATGAGATAGAGTGACGTGGGATCACCCCCGGGTATATGCATGGTAAAGTTATTCAGTTACTGGTTGGCTTCTAGAACAACTCTGGGTACGTTCGAGGACGAACGTGTGTTTAAGTGGGGAAGGATATAACAACCCGACCGGTCGTTTTGAGCTTTTGCACTTTGATCGCCAGTTCTCGGGCATGACTTGCCCCGTGTTATGTATTATGACTAATGTAGATCGTTGGTTTTGGTTTTCAGGAAAATTTGGAATGAATTTGAAAGAACAGTTTCAGTTGAAAGCTTGGAATTTGAAAGGTTTGACCAAGAGTTGACTTATTTGTATACGAGCTCGGATCGGAGTTTTTATGATTTGGTTAGCTTCGCTGGGTGATTTGTGACTTAGGAGCGTGATCGGAATTGGTTTTGGAGGTCCGGTGTAGAATTAGGCTTGAATTGGCGAAGTTAGTATTTTGGCGATTTCCGGTTGGTAGGCGAGATTTTGATCCGGGAGTTGGAATGGAATTCCGAGAGTTGTTGTAGCTTCGTTATGTGATTTGTGATGTGTGTGCAAAATTTCAGGTCATTCGAACGTCGTTTGGTTGGGTTTTTGATCAAATGCGTGTTGCGGAAGTTTTTGGAAAACTTAGGCTTGAATTCGATGTGAATTGATAGTTTTGGTGTTGTTTGAGGTGTTTTGGTGATTGGAACAAGTTTGAATGAGGTTTTAGGATGTGTTGGTGCTTTTGGTCGAGGTCCCGGGGGCCTCGGATGTGTTTCGGGGTGGTTTCGGATCATTTCGGGCTGTTTTGCAATAGCTGAAGCTGGTATCTGGTATTGTTCTTCGCGTCCGCGAGGGTCCCCTCTCGTTCGCGAAGAAGAATTTCTCTTCTGGGATTTTGTTCTTCGCGTTCGCGAAGAGAGCCTCGCGTTCGCGAAGAAGAAGAAATTCTGTTGCGCAGGTCTTACTTCGGAGGCTCGTATTTCTCAATCTACAACGAATTTTGAGATGATTCAAAAACAAAAGTTGTAGCTCTTTGAAT
>NW_017692625.1:4541-5398 GCF_001879085.1 Nicotiana attenuata | reverse complement strand
TGGTCATGGGTGACTCGGATCTTCTTGTACACCAGATTCTGGGAGAGTGGGAAACGCGGGATTTGAAGCTCATTCCATACCAGCAGTGCTTGCATGAACTTCGTCAACGGTTTCAGTCAATAGATTTCAAACATATTCCAAGGATGCATAATGAGGTTGCTGACGCTTTGGCCACCTTGGCATCAATGTTGCATCATCCAGACCAGGCTTATGTGGACCCGTTACATATTCAGGTTCGAGATCAACATGCCTATTGTAACGTGGTGGAGGAAGAATTTGATGGTGAGCCATGGTTCCACGACATAAAAGAGTATCTCCGGATGGGAGTATACCCAACACAGGCTACAGGAGACCAAAAGAGAGCAATTCGACGCTTGGCAAGCGGATTTTTCTTCAGTGGAGGAGTGTTGTACAAAAGAACTCCAGATCTTGGGCTATTGAGATGCATAGATGCCAGACAGGCTACAGTTATCATGGCTGAGGTACATGCGGGAGTTTGCGGACCTCATATGAGTGGATACATATTGGCAAAGAAGATCCTCCGAGCAGGGTATTATTGGCTTACCATGGAACGAGATTGCATCAGTTTCGTGCGCAAATGTCATCGATGTCAGATACATGGAGATTTGATTTATTCTCCGCCCGTGGAATTGCATACAATGTCAGCACCATGGCCCTTCGTTGCTTGGGGAATGGATGTTATTGGACCGATTGAGCCAGCAGCATCAAATGGACATAGATTCATTTTGGTAGCTATTGATTATTTCACTAAATGGGTGGAGGCAAAAACCTTCAAATCTGTGACTAAGAAGGCAGTTGTCGATTTCGTGCATTCAAATATCATATGCCGGTTTGGG
>NW_017692625.1:0-752 GCF_001879085.1 Nicotiana attenuata | reverse complement strand
CCCAGCTTACAACTACTTGTGAACCCATTTTCAAGTTGTTAAAGAAAGATGCTGCGGTCAGATGGACGGACGAATGTCAAGCGGCTTTTGATAAGATCAAGAAGTATTTGGCTAGCCCACCAGTGTTGGTCCCGCCAGAGCCAGGAAGGCCCCTGATCCTTTACCTGACTGTGTTAGACAATTCGTTTGGTTGTGTACTGGGGCAGCATGACATCACGGGAAGGAAAGAGCAGGCGATTTATTACCTCAGCAAGAAGTTCACATCATATGAGGTAAAATACACTCCACTCGAGAGGACGTGCTGTGCTTTAACCTGGGTAGCGCAAAAGTTGAAACATTACTTGTCAGCATATACTACCTATCTCATCTCTCGGTTGGACCCATTGAAGTATATTTTTCAAAAGCCCATGCCCACAGGGAGGCTGGCGAAATGGCAAATCCTGCTTACGGAATTTGATATTATCTACGTGACGCGGACCGCCATGAAAGCACAAGCATTGGCTGATCACCTGGCTGAAAATCCCGTTGATGACGAATATGAGCCTTTGAAAACATATTTCCCGGACGAGGAGGTAATGCATATTGAAGAATTAGAACAGGTCGAGAAGCCTGGATAGAAACTGTTCTTTGATGGAGCTGCCAATGCCAAGGGTGTCGGAATAGGAGCTGTACTGATTTCTGAGACGGGGCAACACTACCCTGTTACTGCTCAACTCCGTTTCTATTGCACCAACAACATGGCGGAGTACGAA